>NC_135214.1:20209959-20217459 GCF_052324685.1 Brachyhypopomus gauderio
AATTAAAATTGTAACGCACAGTTACTTGGATAAGTAACTTTAATCAGATTACTGGACTGGAAATAGTAACTCGTTATGTTACTCGTTACTGAAAAAAGTGGTAAGATTACAGTAACGCGTGATTGACATCACTGCTTATGTTATTAGGAGCATATAGTCATGAGAAGAAGTGCGTGCGTGCGTGTGCGTGTGTGTGTGTACTCCAATCAGATAAATGGAAAACCAGGCTTTTAGTTAAAAGTGTAAACATGCAGCAGATTAAACAGAACTTGCAGTGTTGGCTGTAAAATGTGAAACAAAAAAAAAAGTATTTTTTTCGGAATTCTACATCAGGAGTAATACTTGTACTTCGAGGTAAAAAGCCTTCAGCTTCAGTACATTTTTACAGTAATCATTCTACTCAAAGATACTCTATTTTATAAGATGCTCTACTCTACTCTTTTTTAACACTGTACCTGTGCAGATCAGTTTCTTTCACCTGTTCAACAGAAGTATTGAAGTATTGTTCACCTCTCAACCTGAACGTTAGTTCCAGAAAACTGCTCCCCTCCACCTCAAACTGTAATTTGAACTTCAAAGCTTTCCAATATCCTCAAGTCACATGTAAAGCAATCAAAGAAAGCTTTGAACTTTGAAACGAGAGGAGACCTGCTTGAAAAAACAGGCGTAGACGAAAAGCCTGCAGAGTGGTGCTAAAACACCACGCCAAAAAATCTCGTACCGCATTGAAGCGCTCCCACTTATTCACTGTGTCTGTCTAATGACTAGCCTCTAAACCCTCACCGATGGGGAAGATCAAAGACCTTTGAAATATGTCTCAAAGTCTTCTGTGATCAGAGTGGAGAACCCCATTCCTGGCTTGGTAGGAGTATGGGATGGAGTGAGCCAACGTTTAAAATACACACTAAACACGTACACATGGCCACCGCACCGGCCTGAAGCTCAGCGCTGTGCTTTCTTGCCAAAAACTGGCGAGTGGGTGAGTGTAGGCCTGTCGCCATGGTGCAGGCCTGTCGCCATGGTGCAGGCCTGTCGCCATGGTGCAGGCGGTAGGGAGGCTGGCTGTCTCCTCCATCACAGCTCCACAGCTGGATAGCACAGCTCCATTTCATCCAGGCCAATGTCCAAGTCATATCTCATTTTAATTAATGAACAATTCCTTCAGTGCACTTCAATACGTCCTCACAATCCAGCAGCTTAACTGTTCTCTGCACTGGGTCTATTCATACATTTATGACATTACATTGTAGTCCTCATTAGTATGTAAGTATTTGTTTTGATGTATATATATATATATATATATATATATATATATATATATATATATATATAAAGAAGAATATATATATAATATTTATATATACGTACTGGGTTATATTTATATACATACTATAATACTATATATATATCCATTTCCATGAATGTTTTGTACTTGCCTATAACATAATAATAACTTATTAATCACATAACAGGCCAGGCAGGTCACCTGGCTCTTCACAACTGGACTTTTAAGGAACTTGATTTTGAATATGCACAGCGCTGATGAAGTTAATAGTTCCTACCTCAACTCAGTAACCTTCTCAACCCTTGGAGTTACTTTGTGCCATCAAACACAGCATGCCATTGGTGGTGCCTTAACACTTAAACCATTTAAGTCTAAAATAGCAGAAATAAATGCCATAGGTAGAATAATAATTTGTCTGACAGTTTAATAGCAAGAAAAGAGCCGTTGCCTGGGTGGGCCACTTACGTGGACACACAAAGAGAGACTGTTTCCATGCCAGCCCACAAAGAGGGAAGGAGACTAGGCTTACCACTGCCAAAGGTGGCACATAAGTCTAGATGTTTAGAAAGAGACAGACAGAGAGAGAGAGAGAAAGAGAGAGAGAGAGAGAGAAGGGGTAAGAGAGAGAAAGAAAGTGAGCAAAGAGAGAGAGAGAAAGAAGGAAAGTGAGTGAAGAAAGAGACAGAGAGAGAGAAAGAAAGAAAGTGAGCAAAGAGAGAGAGAAAGAGAAAGAGAGAGCAATTACAGTTGACTCCCTGAAAGGTAGAAGACGCATAGGGCCTGAATATGAGTGAATGTTAACACCTCGAGGCCCATCTGAACTGGACTAGTAGAGCGATATGTAGTCACACTGCAACTGTGCAATCACTTCCTTTGCATACTCACAAATACTGCCAGTCAACAGAAAAGTAAAGTTTGTTGAAAAGCAACACAATAGGCCCCCATACCGTGGTCTTGTTAATCTACACAGAGTTGAAGTGACTAGGGCTTCAAAGTTGCTTTCCAAAACTTTTAAAAGCATCTTTTCAAAAGCTTCTTTTAAGCCTTTTGCTCAAAGATCATTATGTATAGTATGTTATCCCATTTTGTGTAGTTTTTCAAAACTGGAAGAGAAGACCATGCTTGTCAAATCTTGTGAACTGTGTCTCCGTTCGTTAACTCGGTGCAGCCTCTCACACCTCCAGCCCTCTTTAACTGCTTTAGCACAATAAATCTCTGCGTGTCACTCGATCACCGCATGACATATTGCCACCGTGCCACTGTACCTGCCATTTTCAAAAGTTCTTGGCTTCAAAAATCTGAACTTTAATGATGTGATTAATGGTTAAATTAATTGTTTGCTAAATGTATGATAATTGCTTAATTGGTTGCTTGATCTATATAAGATCATTTATAAATTAAATGAGTTGATTTACCTTGCTTATTGATTGAATCTGACAATGAGTTATTTAGCTCAGTACCTGATTTGCAATTTCCCCAATTAAATGAAACAGCACACTGTGAAGACTGGTATAATGGAGCAAGCAGGGCTTGGTGATCTACACTAGTGATCTACACTAGTGATCTACACTAGTGCTGACAAAACTGCTCTTATTTATGAAACCAAGCAGGTGAAAATGACCCATTAATATTAATGCAGAACTGTAAATTTTCATAAGGGGTGGCTTAGAGAAAGCTAATCTTCTAACATAGTAAATCCAAATGTGCTTCAGATTTCTGCTGGGGAAAAATCCTCTAGGGGGATACAACTGCTTTTTTTTTTTACAATAACCCCAGTACGGTTTGTAGTTAATCCGTAAAAGAGAGTGACTATTTTGATTCTTCTTTTACTGATAGAAGAATCAGTAAAGAAGAAGTTCAGAAAGCTGAGGATAGCACGAAAAACTTACAGACTAGGCCTAAGAGGTGAATGACCAAAGTTAACTCATGAAAACATGCAATCATAATGGAAAAACTGTTGAATGGATCAATAAACACTACTGAGGAATTAGACATTTATGGGTGAAAGACACAACTGCAGCTGCCAGAGTAAAGAGGGCGGCCACAGGTACAGCTCAAGGAAGCAGTTCCATTTTGCCAACATAAGAACAGCTGTGGATTTCTGGGCCAGGATATTTTGGATAGATAAAGAAAAGATTCAACTGCAGGACAATTTCTGAAGTGTAAAAAAAGCATCTTAGTTGGGCATTTCCAACCAAATGCATCAAGACCTTGTGAATGATGCTTCACCTTCTAACAAGACAGTAACCAAGTGTTTTTGTAAGTCTGTCGGTCCATCGTCTGTGTGTTGTCCTGCCTTGTTGCTCTTTTTTATTTCCTTTCTTTTTTAATTTTTTTGAGGGCCTAAAATTTGGATTATCCTAACCCAAACCCATTTATCAAACTGTCCAACCACCATCACAGTCTAAAAGAGCATAGCCATTTACTCATATCAGAGTATTTTAGACTTGTCAATCATTGACCATAAAGGACTTGCAAAGGACTTTAAGGTAATAAACATGAGAATATCGTTTAAGTGTTTCAATTACTTAGGATTTTTGCACATACTGTACATACTATTGTGTGTAAAATATGTTTCACTAAAAGGTTTATCACACATTGTCAGCTCCAGCAGTCAGAGGCGGAGTCACTTGCAGGTTTAATATTAGATGGATAATCCAAACTCACCATCAAACAGGCTGGTAGTCACCAGAAGGGACAAGACAGACTAGGTTCAGCAAAAGAGCAACAACCTGGAGAACAGACATAAACACAAGAACAGGAGACTTCACAAAGACCGCCATGACCTGAGCAGCATTTATACAGAGACACAGGAGAGAAAACAAAACATGGGAAGACACAGGGGGATTGTGGGTAGTGTAGTTTGCAGGAGGCTGATACTGATGTCAAGGTGTGACACAGACATTGTTTCAGTTTTCTTTTTTTGTCTGTTCTATCTTAGAGAATAAAATGAAAATTTCACTTGTATCATCATTTAAGAAAGTAACATCGTCTTTGTGTATGTAGTATTTTTAACCTAAAAAAATTAAAAACCCACTTTGTACATCAGGATCTATTTTATTATTTGTTTACGGTTTTGAGAGAAGAAATCTTCCAGGATGTTGTCATCACAGTTTTTCAGGTACAGATTTACGGGCCCGCCCTGGTCACGGGTCCGCCCTGTTCACAAGTCCGCCCTGATCACGGGTCCGCCCACATCACGGGTCCGCCCTGATCACGGGCCCGCCCTGTTCACGGGTCCGCCCTGTTCACGGGTCCGCCCTGATCACGGGTCCGCCCACATCACGGGTCCGCCCTGATCACCGGTCCGCCCTGATCACGGGTCCGCCCTGTTCACGGGTCCGCCCTCATCATGGGTCTGCCCTGTTCACAAGTCCGCCCTGATCATGGGTCCGCCCTGTTCACGGGCCCGCCCTGATCACGGGCCCGCCCTGATCACCGGTCCGCCCTGTTCACGGGTCCGCCCTGATCACGGGTCCGCCCTGTTCACGGGTCCGCCCTGATCACGGGTCCGCCCTGATCACAGGTCCGCCCTCATCATGGGTCCGACCTGATCTTCTGAGTGGAGGGGTGACACATCCAGACAGACACGGCTGACCCTGCTTACACTTCCATCTTGAGAATGTATGCCGCTCGTTACCTGGGTTACAAGAGGTGGCGTTCCATTCTTTTGTTCTTTTTTTTTCTCTGTCTCTGGCAAAAGTGTGAGACCCAAGAACCTCGCACAAAACGTACACACCTCACACCTCAAACGTACACACCTCACACACCTCACACATTCCTCACACGAACCTCACACAAACATCACACACCTCACATGAACCTCACACACCTCAAACAAACCTCACACACCTCACACATACCTCACACGAACCTCAAATAAACCTCACACACCTCACACATACCTCACACGAACCTCACACACCTCACACATACCTCGCACGAACCTCACACACCTCACATACCTCACACACCTCACACATACCTCACACACCTCACACGAACATCACACACCTCATACATACCTCACACACCTCACACATACCTCACACGAACCTCAAACAAACCCCGCACATACCTCACACACCTCGCACAAACCTCACACACCTCACATGAACCTCACACACCTCACACGAACCTCGCACACCTCACACGAACCTCGCACATACCTCACACGAACATCACACAAACCTCACACACCTCAAACAAACCTCACACGAACCTCAAACAAACCTCACACATACCTCAAACACCTCACACATACCTCACACACCTCACACGTACCTCACACACCTCACACAAACCTCACACATACCCCACACAAACCTCACACACCTCGCGCGTACCTCACACTCCTCACACACAAACCTCACACAAACCTCAGACAAACCTCACACATACTTTACACACCTCACATGAACCTCACACCTCACACATACCTCACACGAACCTCACACACCTCACATGCCTCACACATACCTCACACATACCTCGCATGAACCTCAAACAAACCTCACACAAACCTCACATGAACCTCACATACCTCACATGAACCTCGCGCAAACCTCACACACCTCACACATACCTCACACACCTCAAACAAACCTCACACACCTCAAACAAACCTCACACATACCTCACACAAACCTCAAGCAAACCTCACACACCTCGCATGAACCTCACGCATACCTCTCACACCTCACACATACCTCGCACACCTCACACACACCTCACACACACCCCACACACCTCACACATACCTCACACAAACCTCACATACCTCACACAAACATCACACAAACCTCACACACCTCACATACGTCACACATACCTCACGCATACCTCACACGAACCTCACATGAACCTCACTCATACCTCAGACACCTCACACATACCTCGCACATACTTCACACACGCCTCACACACCTCACACATACCTCACACAAACCTCACGAACCTCTAACAAACCTCACACACCTCACACACACCTCACACATACCTCACACAAACCTCACACACCTCACACAAACCTCGCAAACCTCACACAAACCTCACACATACCTCACACATACCTCACACACCCCACACAAACCTCACACAACTTTACCACCCAAATGTGGCAGGTAGGGAAATTATTATTATTATTTGCTGTTGCCCTCACAGGCTTGTCCTATCAGTACTGAATATGTGTAGTTCTGTCATTAAAACCAGATTAAACCAGATATGCTGTATGTCAGGGAAGATTCATGATGCCAAATTTGGATTTCAGCAGGCCGTTGAAGTGAAGGGTCTCCTGAGACAGAGAGAGAGTGTTCAAGTCTTGTGTGTGTGAACCGGTGTGATCTGAAGATGGAGGTCAGTACTCAACACAGGAGCTAAAGGCCAGAGAGCAGAGCTAACTGAAGCCACATGTTCTGCCTGTCTCCCCTCTGTGATGGTAAACATCAAACAGATGTTTCCCATTGTCCCTCAACAATGAGTTCTGGTTATTACAAACAGGCAGAAAGAGAGTCTATGAGAGAGAGACAATGAATGAGAGATACACTCAAACCCCAGTTCTACAGTGTCACATAAGCTAACGTTATTGCTCCTCAAAGCTGTATTTTTCTGTTAAGACCCAAATCAGAACAGTTATAAAAGTGACTGTAAATTCAAAACCAGTCCTGTCTCCTGATGTACCTTCTTGTGTCCTGCTTGCAGTTATTTTAAACATAGCATGATGAGCAGATGAGCTACAGCTGCGTGAGCATGAGGTGTGTTTTGGTCAGAGTAAGGTGTCTCGCTCTATTGTTGTATTAATTCTGGCATTCATCTGCTCCAATATTGCCAGAGCCCCGTCACTTCTCCTCAGGCAAAATGAAAAACAGCGGCCATTTTAGGTGCGGACTAAAGGTTAGCTCATACTGAGAAGCACTCTCTCTCTCTCTCTCTCTCTCTCTCTCTCTCTCTCTCTCTCTCTCTCTCTCTCTCTCCCTCTCTCCCTCTCTCTCTCTCTCTCTCTCTCTCTCTCTCAGGGGAGCAGGCACCCTGTATTCTGTGTCTACTCTACTCTCTCTTGTGCTTCAAGATCACATATTTCTTTGTTTCCAAAGCCCCAAAAATGTTGTGCTTTGTCCCTCACTACTACACAATATTGCTTTTACTAGGAGATGGATAGTGGTATTAGCTGGAACAAGACCTTTTTCGTTCTTACTGAATACTCCTTGGGTCAATCT
>NC_135214.1:20227459-20229959 GCF_052324685.1 Brachyhypopomus gauderio
TATAACAGATTTACTAATGCCTATTTCATCACCAGTTATTAATAATCTACCTTATAACAGATTTACTAATGCCTATTTCATCACCAGTTACTAATAATCTACCTTATAACAGATTTACTAATGCCTATTTCATCACCAGTTACTAATAATCTACCTTATAACAGATTTACTAATGTCTATTTCATCACCAGTTACTTGACAAAACCAAAATATGAAGTAGGGTCATATGACCACAATCGTTTTCCAAAAAAAGCTGAAAATAGATTTTCATTTTTGTAAAGTGTGGAAAAAACTAAACTGTCCCAATGTAACTGCAATGCTGAATGAGTTATAACTTAAAGAGGCAGCTGTATGCATCAAAGCTGTTTTAATAATAATCATTTATTCATGCAACATGTTCTCCACTGAGCACGGTCATTTCTTAAAATGCACGTTTATTCTTTTTTAATAAGGCCGGCAAAACAAAATAGCCTCCCCTCCACCACTGGCCCGTAAATAATGATAAATCAAATGTTTCATCTCACTGGAAAGCCAAATAAGCAAGTAATGCAATTTTATCAATTATGCTTTTGTCTTAATTGTTGACTTCACTTAGCGCGGGAGCAGCAGCACGAGCCATTTTTCAATTAAAAGGTCCAGATGTTTTTAGAGGCTTCAGTAGACACAGGCAGTTATGAGAAATGCTTTATCTGCATTGTAATAATCACTACAACATCAGCTCTGGGCAGCATTTACATACTCATGTTTTATTCCAACCCTCTCTTCTAATGTAGCGCTTAATTACAGCCAGTACCACACAATGGCAGCCCTCCGGTGTGGCCAAATTTATTTGTGCAGTAATGTGGAGAGGCAATGCTTCCCTTCACAGCTGAAGGATGTAATAATGTGTTACGCAGCTCGGGATGACAAGGGCAGAAAAGATATTGACCTTGAAAAAAATATTTAATAGATAATAGTGAACTGATTATGTGACCAAATGGTTACACACACACACACACACACACACACACACATATACAGTACATATATATATTGGTTACACACACACACACACACACACACACACACACACACACACACACACACACATATACAGTACATATATATATTGGTTACACACACACACACACACACACACACACACACACACACACACACATATACAGTACATATATATATATATATGTATATATATATATATATATACTGTATATATATATATGTGTATATATATGTGTGTGTGTGTGTGTGCGTGTGCGTGCGTGCGTGCGTGTGTGTGTGTGTGTGTGTGTGTGTGTGTGTGTGTGTGCACTTACCTGGAATCGTCTTCACATATATAGTCCATACCAACTCTTTTTACTCCTTTATAATCTTTTAACACCAACTCTTTTTATTTTTGAAAAAGTAAAACAAGAAGTCTTGCTCTAATGCTCTAATAAACACACTGTCCTGTGTTTAGATGACAGCTTGGTGCTCTGGGTGGTGTTAACAGCTTCATGAAGCAGCACCTGTGACGCTTCTCCATCGGTCCTGAAGACCTTCACACATGCAGAGACCCTGTAGAGTGAGGAAGTAAGGTTTGCTGAGGGTGCATTTAAAATTGTGTGTGCGTGTGTGTGTGTGTGGAATAGTGTTGGAATGAAATGTGTGAAACTGGATGGTGAAATGTCATTACCCAATACAGTGGGTCAAGATACATACCCACCTCCTGGAAGATCAAGACTTTGTGTGGTTGAGTATAAGAAAGATATAGCAAACAAGAGGGAGAGAGAGAGAGAGGGAGAGAGAGAGAGAGAGAGAGAGAGAGAGAGAGAGAGAGAGAGAGAGAGGGTAGGAGAGAGTGAGAGACAGCACAAAAGGGCAAAACAATAGTGTAGAATTAATTCACACTCTTACAGAAAAGGAAGTGTATGTGTGTGTGGTGTGAAAAGAAGGAGAATCATAATCCAGCCTCCATCCTCTCTCCTGAAGGCAATCAAACGTGCCGCTCAAGTGTAAAGACACTTATCTGCTTGGGGAGTATTTCAACATCATATTTCCACAGGAAGTGAGTATGTGCCGTGACAGGCGATTGCTTCTGTACTCTCATACATCTCCATAGGCTTCGCAGCTCCGACAGAGAGACAGGAGAAGAAAGGGTGGCGTTTCCTCAATGAAAGACCTCAGCTACAATCCTTGGAAAGTTTAATTCGATATTCTTGGGAGTTGCACTGGCTTTCTATTTAAGTGTGAACCGCTGGTGATGTGAAAACGATCATAGACTGATAAAGATGGAGATTTTAATCAGAGGCTCTCATCTTCACAGTGTGCGGTTAGCCTACTTCCCCTCTAGCTTCAGGCATCCTTTATCATTTCTTTGGAGAACAATTTCCCTCTATCATCCATGGAGCAGGCAATATACCTTCCGCTACTGCTCCAAGCTATAGGCAAACTTAATGTGTTCTTAAATTTCCAAACAAATAGCTTGTTTTGGGCTGGTTCTTTTGGGGTGCTGGACTCA
>NC_135214.1:20234959-20264959 GCF_052324685.1 Brachyhypopomus gauderio
GTACTGTCAGTAGCACATGAGTGTTTTTTACTGTGAGGCTATCGGTGTTTTTTAGGCAAACGTGGAAAACACCTTGTACCCCTCACACCCCCACCTCACACCCCCACCCCCATCATCCCCACCTCACACCCCCACCCCCATCATCCCCACCTCACACCCTCACCCCCATCATCCCCACCTCACACCCCCACCCCCATCATCCCCACCTCACACCCCCACCCCCATCATCCCCACCTCACACCCCCACCCCCATCATCCCCACCTCACACCCTCACCCCCATCATCCCCACCTCACACCCTCACCCCCATCATCCCCACCTCACACCCTCACCCCCATCATCCCCACCTCACACCCTCACCCCCATCATCCCCACCTCACACCCCCACCCCCATCATCCCCACCTCACACCCCCACCCCCATCATCCCCACCTCACACCCTCACCCCCATCATCCCCACCTCACACCCCCACCCCCATCATCCCCACCTCACACCCCCACCCCCATCATCCCCACCTCACACCCCTCACACCCCCACCTCACACCCTCACCCCCATCATCCCCACCTCACACCCCCATCATCCCCACCTCACACCCCCACCCCCATCATCCCCACCTCACACCCTCACCCCCATCATCCCCACCTCACACCCCCATCATCCCCACCTCACACCCTCACCCCCATCATCCCCACCTCACACCCTCACCCCCATCATCCCCACCTCACACCCCCACCCCCATCATCCCCACCTCACACCCTCACCCCCATCATCCCCACCTCACACCCTCACCCCCATCATCCCCACCTCACACCCCCACCCCCATCATCCCCACCTCACACCCTCACCCCCATCATCCCCACCTCACACCCTCACCCCCATCATCCCCACCTCACACCCTCACCCCCATCATCCCCACCTCACACCCTCACCCCCATCATCCCCACCTCACACCCTCACCCCCATCATCCCCACCTCACACCCTCACCCCCATCATCCCCACCTCACACCCCCACCCCCATCATCCCCACCTCACACCCTCACCCCCATCATCCCCACCTCACACCCCAACCCCCATCATCCCCACCTCACACCCTCACCCCCATCATCCCCACCTCACACCCTCACCCCCATCATCCCCACCTCACACCCCCACCCCCATCATCCCCACCTCACACCCCCACCCCCATCATCCCCACCTCACACCCCCACCCCCATCATCCCCACCTCACACCCTCACCCCCATCATCCCCACCTCACACCCTCACCCCCATCATCCCCACCTCACACCCTCACCCCCATCATCCCCACCTCACACCCCCACCCCCATCATCCCCACCTCACACCCCCACCCCCATCATCCCCACCTCACACCCTCACCCCCATCATCCCCACCTCACACCCTCACCCCCATCATCCCCACCTCACACCCCCACCCCCATCATCCCCACCTCACACCCCCACCATCCCCACCATCCCCACCTCACACCCTCACCCCCATCATCCCCACCTCACACCCTCACCCCCATCATCCCCACCTCACACCCTCACCCCCATCATCCCCACCTCACACCCCCACCCCCATCATCCCCACCTCACACCCCCACCATCCCCACCTCACACCCCCACCCCCACCATCCCCACCTCACACCCCCACCCCCATCATCCCCACCTCACACCCTCACCCCCACCATCCCCACCTCACACCCCCACCCCCATCATCCCCACCTCACACCCCCACCCCCATCATCCCCACCTCACACCCTCACCCCCATCATCCCCACCTCACACCCTCACCCCCATCATCCCCACCTCACACCCCCACCATCCCCACCTCACACCCTCACCCCCACCATCCCCACCTCACACCCCCACCCCCATCATCCCCACCTCACACCCCCACCCCCATCATCCCCAGCTCTCCATTTTGGTACAGTATCATTTAATGGGAAACTAGGCCAGTGAGTGAGAATTAAATACTCAGTTCACTCGTTAAACTAGAGGGTCTGTTAATGGCAGCAGCAGCACTCAAAAGGAGAAATCCGAGAATTGGCACTGTACAGCACTGTGGCACTCTATGGTACTGTACGACATTATATGGTACTGTATGGTACTGTACAGCACTCTATGGTACTGTACAGCACTGTGGCACTCTATGGTACTTGTCACGTCCAGCCCCTCCCTCCTCCCTGGTCCTGCCTAGTTTCCCCATTCCCATGGTTTCTCCCTCTGTCTGCCACGCCCCTGTCTTTAGTGCCCGCACCTGAGTCTCCCCAGCTGGCACACGACCGACCTTCAACGTTGAAATGTGGTTGAAATATAGTTGAAATACTGTCTGTTGTTGTTTCAACGTTTCAACGTTGAAACAACTTTGAATCAACGTTTAATGTTAAATGGTTGCACAAACGTTGAACTATTAACGGTGAATCAACGTAATATCTTCAACCTGCTTTTGTATTACCATTTCAAGTTCAAAAAACATAAAATACACAATACAATAAAAAAGTACAAACTTTTTGGCATTGGATGAGGGTTTTGAAAGAGGTATTAATTATTATTATTAGTAATAATAATAATATAATTATTTATTTATTTATTTATTCGTCCAAAAACTTCATCAAAAACAGGCAGGTATTGAAGACAACATCAGGCAATGAAACAGTTTGAAATGTTTTGAGGCAGAAACAAAACTTCGCAATGACAAATCAACAAGTTTAAATAGAGCAGGAGAAAGTATTGGACATCAGTCAGAGCAAATGTGAGTCTTGTGTGATCACTCGAGAGATTCTGGCAGTGTCACCAGTGATGCAGGCGGAGGGCGTGAAATGTAAAGGTATGTATGTCCTTTTTATTTTTTCTTCTTACATAATATGTGCGGTATTATATCGTATCATATATTAATATCAAGGCATTTTTTTCTGTTCCACCAGACCCGGCGACCCTGGCTGCTTGGCGTGGCGTACGTTGGTGTGGCGTATGCTGGGAGAGTTTGGTATTGTTGCTGTGCCGCGGGAGGCGGCAGACGGACGAGACACAGATCCGCTGGTTCAACAGACGTCACTTTTATTCTGAACACAAATATAGCGCATACAGTGCACGTAGAACTCGTAATAACACACAGACGTGTAAACTGTAGACACGAGCACAGGACACTGCGCGAGCGCACATTAAATAGACAAACCACATTAGCCCCACATGATTACGAGACGAGCCACAGGTGAGACGGATTATCACAAGACATAACCACAACCACGCAGATCCACAAACGCAGACGATGCACGTGGACAACGTAAATACACGCCCAAAAGGGAGGGGCAAGGGCACTACCCGTCCCGGGGTGCCAACAGGACCGAGTGCCCTGAACCCACGACGATGAGCGGATCCGACGCGCTCAGTCCTACGTCTGGGAGGTGACCGCCCTTGGCGAAGCGTCCGTCACGAACCGCCTAGAACACCCTCCCTGGGAATACAGGGGAAAAGACGTTAGACACATTTAACGGAATGGACACAAACACACAGACTGGTACACTAACACATAGCGGCACGAAAGGGAAAAATGGGTTAGGCACACATACGGGAAGACATACGAACACAGGAACAGACAAACACGTAACGGGCACCAGGCTTCGCACCAGGAGGAGAGCGATGAGGGGAGAGAGACCGGGAGCTGCTGGTGCTGCGGTGGGCTTTCCCCCTCCTGCCTTCGCTGGCGAACGCGCCTGGTGCAGCGCGGCTGGCGGACGCGCCTGGTGGGCCGCATGGGAGTTCCCCGTCGGTCTCCATCTGTTCCTCCTCACCCTCCAGGCTCCCTTCCATGGACTCTGCCGGGCTCTCACCCCGGGAATGGTGCTTGCCTCGGAGGGTCTGGAGGACGCGTGCTCCCCAGGAGTCTTCCGCCCCTTCACAGTTCCCACGGAGGAGGGAAGGCTCTCTTCTTCCTCCTCCGTGTAGGAGCCCTCCTCCTCCGTGTATATCTCGCTGTCCGTGTCCTCGGACACACCCGAGCACACGGACGGAGGATAGTCCTCTTCACCCTCTCCGTAGTACACGGAGTCCTCTTCGCCCTCACCGTGGTCCTCCGTGGAGACAGAGCCTACCGAGGGAGGGTAGTCTTCCTCCTCGTCGCCCTCTCCATAATCCATGGTGGGGGCGTAACAGACCGAGGGAGCCGGGTCCTCCGCCTCCTCCCCCCTCCTCTCCTTCCTCGGACTCTTCCTCGGACTCCCCCTCTCCGAACTCCTCCTCTGGGGTTGACGCGGTGGCGCCGATCATGCAGGCGCCCACCCTCAGAGGCGAGTGGGCGCGGGAAGGAGAGGGGTTTCGCTTCTTCCACATCCGCAACACCCCAGAGGTGGGTAGGAACGCGTTACATTTACTCCGTTACATTTACTCAAGTAGCTTTTTGGACAAAAATGTACTTGTAAGAGTAGTTTTAATATGAACGACTTTTACTTGAGTAAATATGTGCTGAGAAAAACGCGACTTTTACTCCGCCACAATCGGATTTGCGCCGCGCGCTACTGTTACTTTCGTTTTGTAAATAATTCGTCTTTTCAGTGAGAAGTCTGACCAACGTCTTGTCACCTGAGTATGAGTGACCAATCAAATGAAGCCGGTCAGTCACGTGATCACATAAGCAAACTTTCTCCACCGGTAGCAAGAAAGTGACAGAAAAACCTACCGAGCATCCCTGACCTCATACAGCCAATGTTCATATTACAAACGTGTAAAAGGACAGTTAATGCACTGTCAGTTGTGTCTGCTAAAACGTGTGGACATTTCAGCCTACAAGAACTCAACATCAAATTTGAGGAAACACGATACGATAAGTTTGCCGTATATATAATTTTGTGTAATGCTATCTCTAAGGTATACGTTTGTATGATGTAATTATTAAATGTAACGCAGTGCAATACTAAAAACCAATTCAAACTAGCAACATATGATGATTTAGTTGAACCAAAGTTTGCTACAAATTGGCGTCAAGATGTAGCTACACGTATTGGCTGACAGTCTCATCAGTTAGTGCCTTTGTGGAACACATTAAAGTTAAACACAGGTTTACACGCAAGTTAAACATAAAGTTACACAGGTCTAATAAATAGGACCAAACTAAAATACAAATTATTTATAATAAATAAATTTTATATTATATATTTTTATAATTATTTTTATTATCATTAAAAGTCAGTTTCCAGTAATTCAATTTCCCATGATGTAATTTATTGACACGAGACAGTACTCATGCATTTACTCACTATTTGAATAGCTTTTTATCAAAGTACTTTTTTACTTTTACTCAAGTAAATTTTTGGATGCATACTTTTACTTTTACTTGAGTAACATTTGGTTCAAGTAACAGTACTTTTACTTGAGTAAAATTGTTGAATACTCTACCCACCTCTGCACCACCCCTTGGTAGAGCTCCTCCTTTACCACGGGATCTTCGGTCGCCCGAACCGCGCACAGCATAAACGCACATACCTGGTCCGACTCCAGCTGCTCTGGTGTAGGCGCGGCGTCTCGGCGCGGCTGAGGGGAAGAAGCGCGGTGATGCCGCTTACTGGGGCGCTGGCTCTTTTTCGGCCGAGTCGTGCATCTTCGGGTGTCTCTTGTCGGCTCGTCGTTCTGTGACACGGGAGGCGGCAGACGGACGAGACACAGATCCGCTGGTTCAACAGACGTCACTTTTATTCTGAACACAAGTATAGCGCATACAGCGCACGTAGAACACGTAATAACACACAGACGTGTATACTGTAGACAACAACGAGCACAGGACACTGCGCGAGCGCACATTAGATAGACAAACCACATTAGCCCCACATGATTACGAAACGAGCCACAGGTGAGACGGATTATCACAAGACATAACCACAATCATGCAGATCCACAGACGCAGACGATGCACGTGGACAACGTAAACACACGCCCAAAAGGGAGGGGCCGGGGTCCTCAACGTGACAGTTGCTCACTTGGCATCTTTTAAAGTTACGGTAAGTAAAGTCAAAGTTTAGTCAATATCTGAGGAGCATAATATTATTAATTACACATAGAGTTACTAAAACAGGCGACCCCAGTAACGCTAGCTGTTTAGCTTTCCTGGCTAGGTGTTGTGAGGATGCCTGACTAGCTAGCATGAGCTAGAAACGAGTGGATGAAAATTCAATATTTTTACAAATTTAGATATTCGTTTGTTAAAAATTGTTGGTATCAATCAATCAATCAAATTTTATTTATATAGCGCTTTTTACAACAGTTGTTGTCACAAAGCAGCTTTACAAGTGCCGAGTCCTAGCCCCCAGTGAGCAAGCCAAGGGCGACAGTGGCAAGGAAAAACTCCCTAGTTTTTTTTGCATGAGGAAGAAACCTTGAGAGGAACCAAGACTCAGGGGGGGAACCCATCCTCCTCTGGCCGACACCGGTCACCATGACAACAACAACAACAATTTAGACAGAAAGAAGAGAAAGAAAATGAAAAATATGTAATAATGTCCATCATGATGTATGCATACGGTTAGGCAGGAGGTGGCTGGCTCAGGATGGATCGTTGGTCTCCTCATCTCATTATTCCTCAAACAGGCGGGCAGCCATGTGGAGAAATGAAACAGGGAAAATTAGCTCTGTATGAGGACATATACAGGACAGGTAAAATTATAAACATTTCCGGAGTGTGGCAGCAACTCCGGCATTTAGTTAAATTATTACAGCCTAGCTAAAAAGGCAGAACCAGAAGGTAACATAGGCTTGGGGGTATTCTGAGACAATGGCATCCGTCCACTGCACTGTCAACAAACTTGAGTGACCACGAGCAGTGACAGGACGACAGCACCAGCGCCCCAGTCTACCATAAAACCCTTTGTCTATGAACCCCTGGATCTGTACTTTTATCTAAGGGGGATATTAATTATCAAACGCTAAACTAAATAAGTGGGTTTTCAACCTAGACTTAAAGATTGTGACTGTGTTGGAGTCCCGGACGCATTTAGGAAGATTATTCCAAAGCTGGGGGGCCTTACAAGAAAAGGCTCTTCCCCCTGCTGTTACCTTATTAATTTTTGGAACTAATAAAAGACCAGCACCCTGTGATCTTAGTGGGCGTGGGGGTTCGTAATAGGAAATAAGTTCCTGAAGGTACTCAGGAGCAAGCCCGTGCAATGCTTTATAAGTTAATAAAAGAATTTTAAAGTCAATACGGAATTTAACTGGGAGCCAATGCAGGGCTGATAGGACTGGACTGATATGCTGAAATTTTCTAGTTCTGGTCAGAACCCTGGCTGCGGCATTTTGAACTATTTGAAGTTTATTTAGATTCCTATTTGAACATCCTGACAGTAGTGCATTGCAGTAGTCTAATCTAGAGCTAACAAAGGCGTGCACCAATTTTTCCGCATCATCCTGTGATAATGCATTTCTTAATTTAGCAATGTTACGGAGATGTAGAAAAGCTATCCTAGTAGTATTATCTATGTATTTATCAAATGATAGGTCAGAGTCGAGTATGACGCCTAGGTTTTTGGCTACTGTGCCAGGTGTAATGGGGTAGCCTGCGAGATTAAGCATTAGATCTGGAATTTTCTGTTTTGAGGCCTTAGGGCCCAGAAGAAGAACTTCTGTTTTGTCCTCATTAAGTTGGAGGAAGTTTAGAGACATCCAGCATTTAATATCTTTTACACAGGCCTCAATTTTTCTTAAACTGAGTTTGTCATCAGGTTTGGCTGATATGTAAAGTTGAGTGTCATCTGCATAGCAGTGAAAATTGACACCATGTTTGTTTATAACTGCCCAATGGTAGCATATATAATGTAAATAAAAGTGGTCCTAGAATGGAGCCTTGCGGGATCCCATATTTAACTTTTGTACGTTTGGATGGAATATTATTGAGCTCTACAAACTGATAGCGATTTGTTAAGTAAGAATGAAACCATGAAAGGGCTGTGCCAGAGACTCCAACCCAGCGTTCTAACCTTTCTAGCAAGATCCTATGATCAATTGTGTCGAAAGCTGCACTAAGATCAAGAAGCACTAACAGCGATACATAACCTTGATCTGAAGCAAGGAGGAGGTCATTTGTTACTTTAACTAATGCTGTTTCAGTACTGTGATGGGGCCTAAAACCAGATTGGAACTTTTCAAATATGTGATGCCTATGCAGATATAGGCATAATTGCTGGGCAACAGCTTTTTCTATGATCTTAGATATAAATGATGTGTTTGAAATGGGTCTATAATTAGATAGTACAGTAGGATCAAGATTTGGTTTCTTAATCAGAGGTTTAATAACTGCTAATTTACATGATTTGGGCATGTGACCTATTGTAATGGATGAGTTAACTATAGTTAGAAGAGGTTCAGTTACCGCTGGTAATACCTCTTTTAATAACTTTGATGGAACAGAGTCTAGTGTGCAGGTAGCACAATTTAAGGAAGAAATTATTTTCTCTAATTCTGATTGTGGGAGTGGATGAAAAGCATCAAGTTTTTCTCCCAGTATGCGATTTAAATCGATGTCAACCAAACCAGATGACATACCAGTTGTATTGCTAATAAAAGGTTTTATATTTTGTCTAATATTCTCTATTTTATTATCAAAAAAATCTATAAATACATTACTAGTGAGGTTTACTGGAATCTGAGGTTCTGCGCCTGCTTGATTTTTTGTAAGTTTGGAAATAGTATTAAAAAGAAATCTAGGATTGTTTTTATTTTTCTCTATCAGTGAGGCTAGGTATGCTGAGCGTGCTTTAGCGAGTGCCCGTTTGTAGTCAATGATGCTATCCTTCCAGGCACAGTAGAATACTTCCAACTTAGTAGATCGCCATTTACGCTCTAATTTACATGCTATTTGTTTTAAGTTTCTAGTTTGGTCAGTGTACCACGGAGCGAGTTTTTTAGATCTAGTCTTTTTATATATATATATGGTACTGTATACAGGATGTACAGTATTTATGATGTTTGCTTTTCCTCTTTAGACACAAAATCACACAACAGGAGGCAATGGACACGATGGCTAAACACCTCAAGTATGCACCGGAGAGGTTGTGTGGTGGTTCTCAGAGAAGAAATTTACAGAGAGAATAAAAAATAAAATTGTTCTTTTTTCATTATGGCATACAATTGTTTTTTGTCCTCTCTCCCATGCAATTTTGAGCATCATGAACGTGAATTTTGTGGCTTATTCAAGGTTGAATGTATGACGTTGAAACGACGTTGGCATATCAACGTTGATTCACCTTTCAAAATCGACACAAAATCCAACGTCGATTCAATGTTGAAATGCCTGCTGGGTCGTTACACTCCTCTGTTTCCCATTTCCCCTGTTATCCCATCTGTTTCAGTCCTCTGTGTCGGTCATTGTATGTCGTGTGAGTATGTCCTAGCCTTGCCCTGTCCTGCTCTGCCTTGTTCTCTCCGTCTTGTCTTGTTAGCATTTTCGTTCGTGTTGCATGTCGGTTTTGATCTCGTTTCTTTATCTCCCTGCATTTGTCTGTCATGAGTTTCCTTGCCTTCCTGATTTGTTCTTGTTCTAGGTTTTTGTATCCTTGAGTTGTGGTCCAGTGTTTACTCTAGTTTCCCCCGTCTGTGTATGGTTTTATCCCTTGCCCTTTCTGTCCATTCCAGGTTATTTATCTCGTCTCTCGTCTTGTACTCTAGGTTTTATGTTTAACATCGCCGTGTTTTGTTGTATCCTGCCTTCGTTGAGTTTAAGTGTCGTCAGGCTTTGTCAATCCATACCTCCCCTTCGTTGTTACCCCCCATAGTGTTGTTATTCTCCCCGCTCTGTTTAGGTAGTGTGCGTGTGGTATGTTCGTATGTAGTGTTGCTTTGCTTAGTTGTCTGGTTGTCTCGTTCGATAGTATTAGTCTTTTATTGTATAGTGTAGTCCCTGTTTGTGTCCTGGGTTTCTGTCTAGTGTTTTGTTGCTCCCTTAATAATAAATATTCCGAACTTTGCGTTTGCGTCATCCCGGTGTTTGATAAACGTTACAAAATGACCAACCCAGTTGTTATGACGCAGCAGAAGTTAAAGACCTTGGTTGCACCTATAGCCTCGTTTGACATGGACGCCTTTAAAAAGCAGTTAGACTCGGTCCAAGCGCTTCTAGGTCCAAGCCCGTAGCGCTGCCCTCCTTATGTCTCTGTCCTGAGGAGTTTGATGGTGGAAGCAGTTTGGTGAAGCAGTTCAGTGTGAGTCTTATATCCAATTCCTCACTGTTCCTAAACCATCTGAGGACATACTGGTGTTGTTTATGAGATCTCCATTGAAAGCAAAAGCCCTAGAATGGGCAAACATCATCCTGGCACACCGTGTTACAGACACTTGGACAGTAGCGGGATTTTGCCAGTCACTGCAGGATAGGTTTGGTAGGGGGGAATTCCCGCTGACCTGCCGATCAGAATCGGGTTCAGGGCTTCCGCTCCCGATGACTCCGACTCGGTGGCCACGCCCCACGATGACGTCTGCTCGGTGGCCACAGCCCACGATGACGTCTGCTCGGTGGCCACACCCCACGATGATGTCTGCTCGGTGGCCACGCCCCACGATGATGTCAACCCGGTGGCCGTGCCCCTCGATGACTCCGACCCGGCGGCTGCACCCCTCGACGACTCTGTCCCGGCAGCCGCACCTCCCGATGACTCCTGCGCGGCAGCCCCGCCTCCCGACGACTCCTGTGCAGCGGCCCCACCTCCCGACGATGCCTGCGTGGCGGCCCCGCCCCTGATGATGTCGGCTCAGCGACTCCGCCCTTCAATGTCGCCTGCCCGGCTGCCTCTTCCCACGATGACATCTGCCCAGCAGCCCAACATCCTCATTGCCCAAGCTCCCCAGGGCCTCCTCGTCACCCAAGCCCCCCAGGGCCTCCTCGTCGCCCAAGCTCCCCAGGGCCTCCTTGTCGCCCATGCCCCCCAGAGTCCCGTCACAACCCCAACTCCGTGGGGTCTCCCCTGTCTCCCAGGTCCCTGCGTCCCGTCGCCCGGCCTCCCAGGTCCATGTGTCCCGTCGCCCGGCCTCACAGGTCCCTGCGTCCAGTCGCCCGGCCATAGTGTTGTTATTCTCCCTGCTCCGTTTAGGTAGTGTGCGTGTGGTATGTTCGTATGTATTGTTGCTTTGCTTAGTTGTCTGGTTTACTGTATAGTGTAGTCCCTGTTTGTGCCCTGGGTTTCTGTCTAGTGTTTTGTTGCTCCCTTAATAATAAATATTCCGAACTTTGCGTTTGCGTCACCCTTGTGTTTGATAAACGTAATACGTAATAAACATGATAGTACTGTATGGTACTCTATGGTACTGTATGGCCCTGTACAGCACTGTGGCACTCTATGGTCCTGTATGGCACTCTATGGTACTGTATGGCCCTGTACAGCACTGTGGCACTCTATGGTACTGTATGGTACTCTATGGTACTGTATGGCCCTGTACAGCACTGTGGCACTCTATGGTGCTCTATGGCACTGTATGGTACTGTATGGCCCTGCACAGCACTGTACGGAACTGTATGTTACTATACAGCACTCTATGGTGCTGTATGGAACTCTATGGCACTGTACGTTACCGTATGGTGGAAACTGCATCCACTTCCATATTCTTGTTCATGCAAACTTCTCTCTCTTGTAACGTACTGATTTGGCAGACAAGGATCCAAGTGCGGATAACAGCCTTTTATTGAAACAGCGATTACAGAGTGATCAAACAGGCGAGTAACTGTTCAGGGTGTGTGGTGCAGGAGTGCTGTGATCGTAGTCAGGAAAGTCCAGGGTCACGCCGGTGAGACAGAAGCCAGAAGGTACAAAGGGACTAGGCAGGGGACGAGGTCTAGGAGGAGAGCAGAGGTCGGTACACGGGAAAGCAGTAACACTGAGAAAACGCTTGGTATGTGGCATGGCAACAATACTTCGCAACCCGGAAGAGAGAGGAGGAAGCTTAAATAGTTGCGAAAGGGGAGGGGCGATGAGCGGCAGGTGTATCGCATCACACGGTGATCATGTGCTGTTCCTGACATCTCTCTTCATGCAAAATTTTGAAAACGATTTTAAATAATAATACTTTTATTAAATAGCAAGGATTTTGTCTGAATAGCAAACACAGTGCATGCATTAGCAAAATCCCACTGAACTCCAATAGTATTCTTTGGTAAGGACTTCAGGAAGATTAGAACTAGATCGGGCTGATGATCCTGTTAATACACACTTTCAGTTGAGGTAATTTCAGCACCCTTTGTCTTTACTAATAAAATGATAAATCTGTTTCTGAGATAAATAAACCAACTAATTACTAGAAGGGTTGGATATGCTCTATTGATTTGTCTTGCCATCCCAAATCAAAATATTAAAAAAATATATATATTTTATTTGTATCGAATTAGATACCAAATTTAATATCACAGTTCAAAGACTCAAAGTTCAAACCAAGCTACAACTTGAATCCACTGCAGAAGAGATTCTCACCCTGCAAATATAAAAAGTAGTGCCCCCTCCCCCGGCCAGACACGGGCATGCACATACCCACACCACACACACACCACACACACACCCACACTACACACACACACCACACACACACACACACACCACACACACACCCACACAACACACACACACACACACACACACACACACTACACACCCACACCACACACACACCACACACACACCCACACTACACACACACACACACACACACCACACACACACCCACACAACACACACACACACACACACTACACACCCACACCACACACACACACACAACACACACACAACACACACACACCACACACACACCCACACAACACACACACAGCACACACCCACCCACCCCACACCCACACACACACCCACACTACACACCCACACCACACACCCACCCACCCCACACACACACCCACACAACACACACACAACCACACCACACACACAACCACACCCACCCACCCACACCATACACACTCACACCCCCACACCAAACACACACCACTCACCCACCCACACACCACTCACACCTACACCACACACACACACACCACACCACACACACACCACCCACCCCACACCCACTCACACCACACACAACCACACCCACCCACACTCACACCACACACACACCCACATTACACCCACAAACACCACACACACTCACACCATACACACACCACACCCACAGCACACACACCCACACCTACACCACACACACCCACATACGCACAAACCACATTCCTCATGATTGACAGTCAAGTTTAATTACTGCATTTTAAAGGTGCACTCACCAGAGAAAAGGCGAGCTTTTAAATCAGCAATTTTCTCTCATTCGCATAATACTAGAAGAAAAATAATAATACTCTGATGATAATGCCAGCTCTAAAAATGACAAATATTTTTCATGACTAAAAGAGAAATTTGGTTAATGGTCATGATAGTGGAAAGTCTACATCACTCTTAAAAAGAGGGGGGAAATTCTGCGTTGTAATTACCTTTTTAATTAATCACCACTCGAAACTCGCAGCAAAGACGGTTTTTTTGTATGTAATTCGTTTTTCTCTGTCTTAAGGTTGCCTGATTTTATGTCTCTGTTGTGAGAGACTTATAGGCATAAGAACAGCACTTACATGAATCAGGAGATATTAATTAGCCAAGGGCAGGAGGACATCTCATCCTTTCATCCAAGATTGCATTAAAACAATGGAAAGAGTGGAAGTGGTGAAGTAAGCCAGCTGCAGGACAGGGAGGGTCTAGGACTCACTTAAGCAAATGAACATACTGTTACTCATATGAGTTGTCTATCATTAATATTAGTAGTAGCAGTAGTAACAATACATGTAGTAGTAGTAGTAGTAGTAGTAGTAGTAGTAGTAGTAGTAATAGCAGCAGCAGTAGTAGTAGTAGTTATAGTAGTATTAGCAGTGGTGGTAGTAGTGGTAGTAATAGCAGTAATAGTAGTAGTAGTAGTAGCTGTGGTGGTAGTGGTAGTAGTAGTAGTGGTAGTAATAGCAGAGGGTCTAGGACTCAAGCAAATGAACATAATGTTACTCATGTGTTGTCTATCATTAGTATTAGTAAAGTAGTAGTAAAAGTAGTAGTAGTGTAGTAGTAGTAGTAGTAGCAGTAGTAGTAAAAAAGTAGTAGTGGTGGTAGTAATAGAAGTATTCACAGTACTGGTAGTAGTAGTAATAACAGTAATAGTAGTTAAAGTAGTAGTAGTAGTGGTAGTAATAGTAGTAGTAGTAGTAGTAGTAGTAGTATTCACAGTAATGGTAGTAGTAGTAGTAACAGTAATAGTAGTAAAAGTAGTAGCAGTGGTAGTAGTAGTAGTAATGGTAGTAGTAGTAGTAGTAGTTCCTGCACCCCATTCAGTTCCCCAGGGGGCTGTGGCTTCCGGTAGAGTATGCTGTGCGCAATTGGCTGCTGCTTCTGGCCGGTGTGTGTGATTGGTTGTCTGTGACTTGTAGCTGTGTTAAATTGTAAAGCGCCTTGGGTATTCATTCATTCATTCATAGTAGTAGTAGTAGAAATAGCAGTAGTAGCAGTAGTAGTAATAGCAGTAATAGTAGTAGTAGTAGTAGCAGTGGTGGTAGTGGTAGTAGTAGTAGTGGTGGTAGTAATAGCAGAGGGTCTAGGACTCAAGCAAATGAACATACTGTTACATATATGTAACTGTTACTTATATCATTAGCATTTAACACAAGTTTATTATTATTAGTAGTAGTAACAATTGTTGTAGTAGTAGTAGTAATAGCAGTAGTAGTATTAGTAGTAGTAATAGCAGTAGTAGCAATTGCAATACTTACAATGATGTTACTCATATGTGTTGTCTATCATTAGCATTTAACAAGTTTATTATTATTAGTAGTAACAATTGAAAGTAGTAGTAGTAGTAAAAATAGCAGTAGTAGTAATTGCAGGATTAGTAGTTCCAATGGTGGTAGTAGTAGTAGTAATAGCAGTACTACTAATAGTAATAGCAGTAGTAGCAGTAGTAGTAATAGTAGTAGTAGTAGTAATAGCAGTAGTAGTAATTGCAGTATTAGTAGTTCCAATGGTGGTAGTAGTAGTAGTAGTAATAGCAGTACTACTAGTAGTAATAGCAATAGTAGCAGTAGTAGTAATAGTAGTAATAGCAGTACTACTAGTAGTAATAGCAGTAGTAGCAGCAGTAGTAATAGTAGTAGTAGCAGTTTGGTAGTAGTAGTAGTAATAGCAGTAGTAGTAATAGAGTAATAGTAGTAGTTGTGGTGGTGGTAGTAGAAGTAGTCTTAATAGTAGCAGTAGTAGTAATAGTAGTAGTAGCAGTTTTGGTAGTAGTAGTGATAGCAGAAGTATCAGTAGTACTAAAAGTAGTAGTAGCAGTTGTGGTTGTAGTAGTAGTAGTAATAGCAATAGTAGTAATAGTAGTAATAGTAATAATAGTAGTAGTAGTAGACATAGTAGTAGTAATAGCAGTAGTAGTACTAGTACTAGTTTGACTGCATAGATGATATACAGACATGGATGTCTGACAATTTTCTGCAGTTAAATAAACAGAAGACAGAGGTTCTTGTTCTTGGCAGTGATTCACAAAGGAATGATGTCCAGACTTATTTAAATCAAATGAATCTGAAAGCCAGACAATGTGTTAAGAACCTGGGCGTCACCTTTGATAATGAGCTCAGCTTCAAATCACACATCATGACTACATGCAAGACAGCTTACTTTCATCTTCGAAACATCGCTAAGGTCCGAGATATGCTCTCTCCTGCTGACAGTGAAAAACTTGTCCATGCATTTATCACATCAAGGCTAGATTATTGTAACGCTGTTCTATCTGCTCTTCCAAAGAGCTCTATTTCGCACCTACAGCGAGTTCAGAACGCGGCTGCAAGGGTTCTGACCCGCAGGAGAAAGAGAGATCATATTACACCTGCACTCCACTCACTGCACTGGTTACCTGTCAGCTTTAGAATAGATTTTAAGGTTCTAGTCATGGTTTTTAAATGTCTTCATGGTCTTGCCCCTCTTTACCTAAGTGAAATGATGGTTAGATATGTTCCAGTCAGGTCTCTCAGGTCTTCAAACAGTAATCTACTGGTGATTCCTAAAAGCCGATTAAAGATTGGCGAGGGTGCTTTTAGCCACTATGGCCCAAAGCTCTGGAATTCTCTTCCTGAAGAGCTCAGAGGCATTTCATCCTTGCATAGTTTTAAGAGCAGTCTCAAAACATTCCTGTTTAGATCCGCTTTTAGTTAAGAAACTCTGTCTTAATAGTTTTATCTTATTTACTTTACTTTTTATTATCTTACTTCACTTTTTACTTTTTATGTTATCTTAATATTTTTATCTTTAATTTCTTTTAACATTTTCTTTTTGTCTTTTTGTCTTTGTCTTATCTCCTTTTAATGTTTCTTTTATTTATACTGTAAAGCACTTTGAGTTACATGTATGTATGAAAGGTGCTATACAAATAAAGATTATTATTATTATTATTATTATTATTAGTAGAAGTAGTAGCAGTAGGAGTAATAGTAGTAGTAGCAGTGGTGGGAGTAGTAGTAGTAGTAATAGCAGTAGTAGTAATAGAAGTAGTAATAGCTGTACTACTAGTTTTAGCAGTAGTAGCAGTAGTAGTAATAGCAGTAGTAGTAGTAGTAATAGTAGTAGTAGTAGTAGCAGTTGTGGTTGTAGTAGTAATAGCTGTAGTAGTAGAAGTAGTAGTAGTAGTAGTAAAAGTAGTAGTAATAGCAGTAGTAGATGTTGCAGTGGTGGCTGTAGTAGTAATAGTAGTAGCAGTGGTTATAGTAGTAGTAATAGCAGCAGCAGTAGTAGTAGTAATAGTAATAGTAGTAATAGCAGTAGTAGTAGTAGTAATAGCAGTATTAGCAGTCTTGGTAGTAGTAGTAGTAATAGCAGCAGTAGTAATAGTAATAGTAGTAGTAGTAGTAGCAGTTGTGGTTGTAGTAGTAATAGCTGTAGTAGTAGAAGTAGTAGTAGTAGTAGTAAAAGTAGTAGTAATAGCAGTAGTAGATGTTGCAGTGGTGGCTGTAGTAGTAATAGTAGTAGCAGTGGTTATAGTAGTAGTAATAGCAGCAGCAGTAGTAGTAGTAATAGTAATAGTAGTAATAGCAGTAGTAGTAGTAGTAATAGCAGTATTAGCAGTCTTGGTAGTAGTAGTAGTAATAGCAGCAGTAGTAATAGTAATAGTAGCAGTTTTAGTAGTAGTAGTAGTAGTAATAGCAGCAAAAGCAGTAGTAGTAGTAGTAGTAATAGCAGCAAAAGCAGCAGCAGTAGTAGTAGTAATAGCACTAGTAGTAGTAGTAGTAGTAGTACTAGTCGTATTAATAGCAGTAGTAGTATTTGTAGTAGTAGTAATAGCAGTAGTATTAATAGAAGTAGTAGCAGTAGTAGTAGTAGCAGTGGTGGTAGTAGTAGTAGTAGTAATAGCAGCAGTAGCAGTAGTAGAAGTAGTAGTAGTAGTACTACTACTACTAGTAGTAGTAGTAGTACTAGTATTAGTAGTAATAGTAGTAGTATTAGTAGTAGTAGCAGTAGTAGTAATAGTAGTAGTAGCAGTGGTGGTAGTAATAGTAGTAATAGCAGCAGTAGCAGTAGTAGTAGTAGTAGTAGTAATAGCACTAGTAGTAGTAGTACTAGTAGTATTAATAGCAGTAGTAATATTCGTAGTAGCAGTGGTAGTAGTAGACATATTAATAGCAGTAGTAGTAATAGCAGTAGTAGTATTCGTAGTAGCAGTGTTAGTAGTAGAAGTATTAATAGCAGTAGTAGTATTCATAGTAGCAGTGGAAGTATTAGTAGTAGTAATAGAAGTAGTAGCAGTAGTGGTAGTAGCAGTGTTGGTAGTAGTAGTAATAGCAGCAGTAGTAGTAGTAGTAGTAGTAATAGCAGTATTAGCAGTAGTAGTAATAGTAGTAGTAGCAGTGGTGGGTGTAGTAGTAGTAGTAGTAGTAGTAGTAGTAATATACTAATAGCAGTAGTAGTATAAGTAGTAGTAATAGCAGTAGTAGAAGTAATAGTAGTAGTAGATGTTGCAGTGGTGGCTGTAGTAGTAATAGTAGTAGCAGTGGTGGTAGTAGTAGTAATAGCAGCAGCAGTAGTAGTAGTAATAGTAATAGCAGTAGTAGTAGTAGTAGTAGTAGTAGTAGTAGTAGTAGTAGTAGTAGTAGTAGTGGTAGTAATAGCAGTAGTAGTAGTAATAGTAGTAGTTGCAGTATTAGTAGTAGTAGTTGTAGTAATACTGATAATAGTAGTATTAGTAGTAATAGCAGTAGTAGTAGTTGCAGTAGTAGTAGTAATAGTAGTAGTAGTAGTAGCAGTAGTAGCAGTAGTAGTAATAGTAGTAGCAGTGGTGGGTGTAGTAGTAGTAATAGCAGTAGTAATAGTAGTGCTTACTTCGAAAGAAGATAGAGATATCTACTGCTTACTACGCAAAGTAACAGTAACTACAGAATGGTAATATAGTGTTAGGCATACATCATTTAAGAATAGAGATGGCTCAGGGAAATATGGATTTAACATGCTTAAATTATTGTATAATAGAGAATAAAATAAAAGATTGTGCAAATTCACTAATTTTCTAATACAATAGTTAATATATTGCATTGTTTAAGTGTTTTCTTTGCTAAATAACTAAATAAGAAAACACTGAAATTTCATCTTGCGACCAAGACAGGTAATTAGCATACTATATACTGTAGAATGGCAGCATTAAAGGTAAAAATGACCATTAAGTCAGAGGTAATTCCGACAGATTAAACCAAGGTGCTAATACTGCTTTAAGATGATTTTTCTCCTGCACATTCTCTCCCATCATGAGGACTATGCACATTACTCTGATGAATGGAGACCGCTACCAGATTACTTTGATAAGCAGTACAACCCATCACTAACACAATATATCACAAATTGTTTTGTCAACAATTTATGGTTCTATTTATCAAATGACCATCGCTACACGTTGACTAATAGTGTCATATCTGGCATTATGTCAATAGAGGAGTCGAGGTTGGGGCAGCTGAGCTGTAGTGATTTAGATACGTTTGGGTCTGACCTGTGGATATGTTTCATTCATACTGGATGAGCAGCAAGAGATGGATTGCTGGTCCCAGATCAGCTTCTAGAATAAATCTAAATTGAACTGGTTGATTTGATATGCAGATGACTCAACTGTCTATAACTATGAGGTAATCTTGAGTATGCTCTTATAAAATCGGCTGCCACATTACTCTGTTCCCCTAACTGGTGTGTATTACCTAAGGTGTAACACAGGCAATACTGATGTCTGTCACAATGTGGAGATTCAAACACAGGCAATGTGCTGTCGGATTTCTTCCAGACAATTTCAAATGGTTGATAAATAGGTGTGAAAAAAAAGTTGTGGATGAGTTATCTCTAGCTGGGTCAGATAGCCACCCTCTGTACTGGAAGCTAAAATCAATAGAACTGAACAGGCTGTGCACTTAGATACTGAAGTAGAAGTAGTTGGTTTTTTGTCTCATGACGAGAAAATGCACTTTACACTGGACAAAGTAAGAAAAGTATGCTTCACATTACACTACCTTGACTAAACCAGTGATCAAAATGTTATTACAAATGTGAAGCTTGCTTTGCTACTAACACACTGTTTTTCCTACATAGGAGTAGATCCCATAAAAGTCATAATAGTCAACAAGTGCTAGTGACCTCTTGTTTTACAGCACTATCAAAACAGGTCTGCATGGCCACACAGTTTGAGGAGCATTCCAGGGAGGGGGCGACCTTGGAATCAAGACCTTGGCCCAAACCAATCATAAACGGGATCAATGAGGCTCCTGAGATTGGCCTGCAAGTGGCAATTAAATCCTGGAGCACTGAACACTTCCGTGGACAGGACGGTGAGGAAGCTAGCCAGACACCTGACCCTGCATTGGCTGGAATATATGGCCCTTGTCCAAGGCACCCTGGGCTAATCTTAAAGGTTATAGTGACTACTCTGTGTTGGAACGTTAAGAGCTCTGTAGGTTTATGGCCTGTGTAATAATTTTAAGCAAAGCGAGGAGGGCACTCCCACCCGAGACAGTGGGGGAACAGCTGCAGGCTGGGGAGGACAAGCGGAGGATGATTGATCATGGGGGGCGTAGAGCCACTGTACCTCTCACGCCCCGCCTGGGAGCTTCACTGCAGACCCTGGTCCCTCACATCTGCCTGGTCTTCACGGAGCTGGCCAAGGAGCCCCGGCTGGATGAAGCTCCCACAGGGGATCGCTGCCTGCCACTGCCCCAAACCAGAACCTCAGATCACAGGACACGTAGGGCAAAGCCACAGGTTTGCATGGTTCATTTCAACCATGAATGTTATTTTAGAGCGTATTTGGAGCTGTAAAGAATGCATTAGATTTTTCTGTTTAACTAAAAATAATAATAATTAAAATTCAATGAAAAGTAAGATGGTCCAAATATATAAAACTTGCAATATTTACAAGTACAAAAACAAGAATGTAAACAGATAACATATTTTCAAAATAAAGTGATTAACTGTAGTCACATTTCACTCTCTATACATGCATGTACAGTGTTTCAATCTGTGCCAGTACTACAGTTAGACTATGGTAAGGTCTCAATCAGGTTTCCACTGATATCATAAATGTTAAAGATCTTCTTTTTTACAACCTCAGGGAGACATTTTTTCTTCTGAGGAACATTGTTACTAACCTGCTCAAATGAAGCGAAACTTCATAAAAAACATTTATTTGATATTTGATTGAAATACACCATTATGGTTTCATTAGCTCATTGATTTAGCAGTAATCTCATATCAGTGACCATCAAGTGGGTTCACTGTAATAACCTGGGGGCTAAATGCTAAAATATGATCCAGACTAGCTTATGACCCTATTACAATCGACCCAAGAAACTGAGGCTGATGCTCTATGTTTAGCTGGGCCTCATCCAGACTGCCCTCTACTGTATAACCACTTTCACTATTGCACAGTTTCAAATACGCAAGAGATTCACTTAAATTGTAACTGCTGGCGGAGAAGAATACATTCCCCAGAGAAAAAAATGAAAGTATGATTCAAGAAAAGAGAAAGGGTCTTTGTAATATTCTACCTCTGTCCCTCCTCTTTGATGAACGGAGAAGATACTCACCACCAACAGCCTATTAAATCAGACCTTGTTTCCACAAACTCTGCATTCAGCAGGCACAAGACTAAAAGGAGGAGGGGGGGTGACAGGGAAAGAGACAGAGAGTGAGACAGACATAGGGACAGGAGACAGAGAGTGAGACAGACATAGGGAAAGAGACAGAGAGTGAGACAGACATAGGGAAAGAGACAGAGAGTGAGACAGACATAGGGACAGGAGACAGGAGCCTCCCAATCAAAAATTATTGCAGCTCCATGAAGGTGTCATGTAAACGCTGGCATGCTAATTGTGTATTTATAACATTTTTAATGGTTTGTTAATTTGCCTCCCACTCTATGATTGCACTTCAGATGAGTTAATGACTATAGGGGGGAGTTAACAACATACAATGGCAGATGCAATATTTCCTTCTTATTTATCCACCTGGGCTGGGAGTGAAACAACAAGCACTGACCAAATACATCTGGAGAGAAGAAGGGAAGAGAGAGAGAGAGAGAGAGAGAGAGAGAGAGAGAGAGAGAGAGAGAGAGAGAGAGAGAGAGAGAGAGAGAGAGAGAAAGAAACTTATTTAAGGATTTAAGGTATGAGTCATCTGTCCATGTTTAAGAGGTGATAGCATTACAGGTTTATTAAAAGGCAAAATCTGTTTTATTACCTGATGACGTCCTACCTCACGTCAGGTTTATATATGTGTAAAGTGTTATTATACGTTTTCTTACAAATCATAAACATTATACTTTGCAATGCTAATATTCAAACAAATAACTCAGATGTATTCGTGGTTTAAACAGGGAAGGGACAAACCTAAATGAACATAGATAATTGTACAGCCACATTCCTCAGCTGTCCTCGTTGTGCTGTAAAACTATCTCGTCTTCATCGTAGGGACAGGGAGGACAGGGAGGACTAACACGGTCTCGCTTTTAGTGTGTTCGCATTAGTCCGTAACAATGATGTAGTGCAGCGAATATCGGGAAACGGTGAGCGCAAAGCAGATGAGACGCTGGTGGTAACGTGGTTAGTAATGTCTCTGGCACTGAGCGACCTGCTCATTTCCTCAGCAGCAGGACATGGCTTGGCGACACCCAGACGAGAGACTGTGGAGAGACTAGACTGGCGACACCCAGACGAGAGAGCAGACTGCTGCTGATGTAACCCCGGTGATGGGAGAGCCAGACCACTGGTCCCTTTCAAGCGCAAGATATAATGCCAGGAGTTTCACGGTGACAATTAATAAAGTCGTGTCATGCATATTTTAAAAGAAACCACTGAATTGTTCTAAACCAACACATGGTGTGTAAGGCTACTGGAATTTCGTTTGGTTTTAAAAGTCATCGTTAAACAGTCGAACTACATATGCTTTTGTAGAAGACGCTCTCAGTGTTATTTGTGCGTTAGTCTGCTCACACAAGCGCTTGCTTTCCCTTCAAACAGCGGATACCATTTTAATATACTTATACACACCTTTTTCTTGCTGTTTGTATGCTTCTCCAATTTGAGACTCGCTGTTAACCTGCTGATCTGGTATGGAAACTAAATGTGAACTATGCTGTGTAGCCTGCCGGTATGTAAGTAATGAGAGCGTTGAACTGATTTGATTTCCTTTGGTAACAGTTTCTACATTTTCTGAACAGCAGGCTTTGTGAACATCTGATTAAAAACCTCGTGTCAGTAGATGGATTTCATTATGAGTTTGTGAAAGATATTTATTACAAATTTGTAAGAAGCAAATTGGTTTTATGGTAGTATCCTGGCATGTATGGAGTGTTCCTGTTTCCAGTTTTTTTCACTACGTACGTTTTTTGCCCTGAAAATGTGTGAAAAGAAGAACATGTTGTGTATATACATTTGATTCTCTTTCATGACAGGATTTCCCATTGTTTGAGCACATTAAATACATTTAATCTATACATTAGATGTAATTGTACACTACAATAAATTTAATCTATACATTAGATGTAATTGAACACTACAATACATTTAATCTAGTCACCGTTTTGCTTGCTTTTTAACGTTTATCTTGCCCTTTATGTAAATCTAATTGAAGGGATTTCCACAATATCAATGATTATAAAAGACATGATAGCAAAACTTTGCCACAGTATTATTTTGTGTTAAGAAACAGACTCAGTCTTCCTAAATCTGTCAAAACGGTTGTTGATTATCACTATTATCATTACTAACTATCACTATTGTTGATTCCTGACCTAGCTACAGTAGAACACATACATTAAGGTAATACACACACCATAACTTCCTCCTAGTTTTACTTCACTCTTTCCTTCACCACTCAGCCAGCCACTCTATCAGTAAATGATAATCTCCTAATTAACAAGCTAATTAGGTAATTATAGCTTTGCAGAAGGATGCCTAAATGAAATATGACAACATAGTCACTGGCTTCTGAGACACCTGTGGGTAGTTTTTGGCTGTCACTGTAAAAAGTGCAATATCAATTCCAACATATGACACAGTGATGTCTTTCCACTTTCGTGTAGTTTGTTAAGGGGTGTGTGGTGTGTGACAACCTATTCACTTATCAAAAGACAATTCTTTTAGGGAAAATGTGCATATTATTGGATAGGATGAGGGGCTGTCATAGGTGGAAGATTTTATCCCTAATTAGCACATGTACATGGAGAGGTGATACATAATTAAGCATGAATTAATTAACTGGGGAACTACATATTTTGAAATGTTAATTGCACTCAATAATTTTAGAACTATTTTTTCTTATTTATAAAAAGCAACACACTGAGACTGAACAAGAAGCTCCCCAGTGATATCGCATGATATTTTAATATGTCATAAAAATACTGTGATACTGATTTTTATCACTTGTTTACCATATTTCTTCTGGATGGCAAATTAGTAAATAAGTTCAAATCTAATATTGCATAAATGTATTAAGTGTAGAATGATATGTAATGAAAGAATGCAGTCTTATATAAATTGGAAAACGGACCACTTTACAACTTATGTAATATGGAATATATCAACAATTTCCACTGGCTTTGGCTTTCCACTACAGTGTGATTACATTTGAGGACATAATGTACACTACGTACTGTTTTAAACTAAATGCACAATAACAACAAACAACACATTCATAAATCAGAATCCACCTTCCTCTTTATTAGATTACAATATAATCCACAGTGATGAGTTATAAGCTCTTCACTACGCCAAACATGATCCTGTCATGTAAACACAGCAAAACTAGAAACTAAGAACTTTTTTATTTCCAAAGATTTGCTGTCATGGTCCAGGAAATGAATTATGTTGACATATGGAAGGAAATAGTGGTGAAAAGGCGTGCAGTGCACGGGGATGAAGAATCAGGCACTGCAGTAGAGCGGGATGTGTAGCTGCTCCTGTGAGCCCCTCTGACAGGTGTGCAGTGTGACTTGACAGCTCAGTATTGTAATGATAAATGCAGTAGGTCTGGGACTCTCGTTCACTACACTCTGGAGTGTGTTGGGTTGATGCTTCAAGGTCAAGTGAATAAGAACAGGCAGAACCACACAGCTTGGTAGAGAAGGAGAGAGAGAGAGAGAGAGAGAGAGAGAGAGAGAGAGAGAGAGAGAGAGAGAGAGAGAGAGAGAGAGAGAGAGAGAGAGATAGGGAGATGTTTGCTTTGGGTCTTGAGAGGTTCTTAAAATTTATTGCAAGTTGCTTAAAATTCAGCAAGGTTAACAAATTAATTATTTGCTCCCCAAGTTATTATATGGGGCTGATTTTTGCAAATATTGACTACTTAAATTTATTCCCTTAAAATATGTTTATTATGTAACTTAAAAAATAAAATATTGATCCGACACACATACATACACTACAGCTAAAACAATTAAAAAAGTGCATTGTGTAGTTATATGACTATTTGAACTAAAGTTAGATGTGAGCAAATAGATATTTTATGATTTCTGTGACTTAATATAAATTATGACTAATATATGATCTATCACACCCCATTAAACCCTACAGTGCAATCAACAGCAATCAATGTTTCCAACAGTAGTGCATACAATTCCTGAAGAGGTTAAGTAAGCATACTACAATTGGTTCCACTCTTTATAATAAAAAAAACGATTTCTTTAATTTATATTTATTTAAAATTAACAGGTAATACTTTTCAAACTACTGTGTTAAATATTGCATGATGTGAAAAATAAGGAGACCTCTTCCTATTTATTCACTCCTTTCACAGTCTATACACTGTTGCTCAAATAATAAACACAAAGCAAGACAATTCAGCATTGAGCTTCCTGGCAAGTTATGTACACAAGTTATACACAAGTTATGTACACAAGTTATACACAAGTTATGTGTATTTTCTTTCTCCCATGGTAGCACCCAGAGGACATATACATTTTCTGCATATCTGATTCTTTGCTCCTTAATTAGCTGGTATTAATTTCCCCTTGTTGAATTGGTGTGTGATGCAGGCAGGTGACACAGTGACACAGTGATGCGGTGACACAGTGACACAGTGATGCAGTGACACAGTGATGCAGTGACACAGTGATGCGGTGACACAGTGACAGTGATGCAGTGACACAGTGATACAGTGATGCGGTGACACAGTGATGCAGTGACACAGTGATGCAGTGATACAGTGATGCGGTGACACAGTGATGCAGTGACACAGTGATGCGGTGACACAGTGATGCAGTGACAGTGATGCAGTGATACAGTGATACAGTGATGCAATAACACAGTGACACAGTGATGCAGTGACACAGTGATGCGGTGATGCAGTGATACAGTGATGCAATGACACAGTGATGCAGTGATGCGGTGATGCAGTGACACAGTGATGCAGTGACCCCTGGGTCCCACCACCCTCTTCCACCATGTGCAGTTGTGATTGGAGAGGTGTGTGATTGACTATCTAACCGCACCCAAATTAACAGCTCTATTTTCTCAGCCTGGCTTTGTCTCTCAGTCTTGGTAATTAGTTCCATCACAGCCGAGTCTGTGGTGTCAGTAGTGCTGCCTCTGAAGGGCCTGCTGTAGCACCACCACCAAAGCCTTTGTCTTTTGTGTTTTAACACTAGGTAGCATAACATCACTACAGTTTTATGTCAAAGTGTTTTTTTTCCTTTTCGTTTTTTTATGTATATTGAAACATACAAAAACGTCACTTTTGTGTATGCAGGCAATTGTCATCTGCCATCTATTTACACCACTACATCCACTTGAATAACGTTTACCATTTAAAGATTAGCCAATCATTTACTAAAATACTAAAGTAATTGTGAACAAGCTGCAGTGAAAATATTTAAGGACATAAGAAAATATATAAAGTAAGAAAAGAAAGATCATAAAATGTGAGAGTAAATAAATAGAATATGTATAATATACATGTGTGTAAAACACAAAAAGCAGTTATTAAACACTTGAATACGTGTATTCAACACTGCCGAAAGCTATTTGGTTAGAAGTAGGAATAAAAATAAAAATATGCAGAAGCAATTTAAACAGATAATATATATAAAAACTAGCAAAAACATTAAAACATAAGCATTTAGTTTTTGGCCCTCCATTTTAGTGAAAAAGTAATAAGTGCAGGAGAAGCCAAACACATTATGCGCGCGCAAACGTTGCAGCTCCGCGTCCAGCTTACCGACCAGTCTGCTACCATAGCAACTGCAGAAGAGCCCTGCGCGCGCCGCCTGCTCGTGCTGTAGATGTCACCCGTGGCAACGACCAATCAGAAGTTGATATCTCTCTGCACGACCGTAGGTATTAAGCTCGGAAGGCGGGGCTTCGTGTGCGGCGGACGGAGACTATTGGGTGTTCACACGGTCACTCACACAAACGCAAAGCGCTGATTGGTTGGGAGCGGTGAGTTGCAGTATTATAAACATGTCGGTGCTGGGCTCGGTGGAGGCGGCCGAACCTCGCCGTGTTGTGGAGGCGCAGCTCATTCATTACCGCTGTAGTGTCGCCGTGTAAAACTCCGCGTGTTTTATTGCAAACGCTCACGTGTGTGATGTGACGGCGCTGAACGCACGCGCTCTAAATGAGGCTCAAAGTGGGACTTCAGCGATCTTCTGCTCTGATCATCATCATCATCTTCATCATCACCAGTGTCATTAGGAGCGCGCTGCCGTTTTGTTTTCGGGGCTCCGGCGAGAAGTGACGAGACCCTGGACCCTCCTTCTCCTGCGGGGCGGAGCCAGCGTGTTTATCTCCATTTGTGTGTTTTTCCTGCTCTGACACGTCCACACTGAGTGACTGGCGCCCTGTCAATCTACTCCAGCCTCATACATCTCAGCAGGAGCATAAACACACTACACACACCACACACACACACTCCTCACACACTGCTACCCACACACATCTCACCAGCTTTTTACGCATCGCTTTATGGCGCCTAATTAATTTTTCCCCCCACTCATCCTAAGAAAACTTTTTTTTTCCGGACATTTTATATATTTTTTTACTGTCAAGTTTAGTCTGTAATTCTCGCTGTCGGTGCTTATCATTTCCTTATTTTTTTATTTTCAGGATCGCGTTTTTGGAAAGACTTCATTTTGGCTGTTCACACTGAACGTTTTGTGTGTTTTTAACGCGTTTATTTAATCTGCTCTTTTATATCACAACACTGGATATTCTCCTTCTGTCGGTAGTGTGGATTTGAGCAAATTTTTTTTCAAGAAATACAAAAGAAGAAAGACAGAAGACTGCTGATCCCGGGGACACCAGCGCGTCTCCAGCTCCAACTCTTCAGATTTTCTAAGACAAAGTCCGTTTGGCATGAAGGTCCGGACCATTCCCAGCCAACAACCGCGGTTCTTACATCCCAACTTTAAATAACACCGCTGATATTTGTCCTTTATCACATTTTCAACGCAGGATTTGAGGACAATTGTGAATCTTCTGGTGTGATGAAGTGATTTGGACAGACCTGCTGTATCTTCGGTGGTCGTGATTCATGCTGTTCGCCTTCTGGCCGCGGACCGTTTTACCCTCGACACCCCGGATCACATCAGTGTTCATGATTTAATGTACTGGGTTTGCATGTGTTCACCGCCGCGTATCCACCATCCCCAGTGAGCAGACGCGTATTGACTGTAGCCACGGACTATGGAGGAACAAGCCCGTATGATGCAAAGTCTCGGCGGGGTGAGCCTGGCCGCGCACCCGGTCCAGGGAGGCATGACTCTCCCTCCACACGCACACGACGGCACTGACGGGGACGGGAGAAAACAAGACATCGGAGACATCCTTCATCAAATCATGACCATAACAGACCAAAGTCTGGACGAGGCGCAAGCAAAGTTGGTGCATTTCTTTAAATTATTGACCGTTTGAATGGTTAAAATATAGATGAATAAAATTGCGCGTTGGTTCTTGTAGAGCTAACGCTTGGTCCCACTATACAGACAATTATATTTCATTATTGTATGTCCAACTTTATTCACTGTATCGTCCTGCACAGAGCGATACAGCATCTGGTTGACCACATATCAGTTTACTAAAGTTGCACTGCTGGTCTGTGAAAGTCCATAAAGCATTTATATTCGCTTAGATCTCATAACTAGGGCTACCTTCCCTTACTTTCAAACTTTTAAAATAACGATCAATATATAATCTAACCTTGCATCACACGTGGGTTGCGTGTGTGTTTCAGTAACTGAAAAAAACACTTGTGGGCATTTCATTAAAAGTTTGAGCTTCACTATCCTGCTGTTGGAGGCCTGTCTTAGTAAGCCTAGGGCTAGGGTGTAGGGTTTAGGGTTTAGGTTAGGGTTAAGGTTTAGGGTTTAGGTTAGGGTTATGCGCATCCTATTATTGGTGATAAAACATGCAGTTATTTGTAATGCAGCGTCTCGTAGGAGGTAATAAAGACTCAAAAGTGAACAGCCGTTTGAAAATCTCCTTTCACCCCACATGATGATTTTTGAAACAGGAAACACTCAGTTCACACTTGTATAAAATGAAGAACAACGTTAAAAACGCAAGCGCGTGATTAATTGGTAGTGACTATATATCAATGCTGTGTGTTGTCCCAACTGAAACAGGAAACACGGGCTGAACTGCCACAGGATGAAGCCTGCACTCTTCAGCGTGCTGTGTGAGATCAAGGAGAAAACAGGTGAGACTGCCCAACACACACGGACGTGTGAGGAACAGGCGGCTGTGCCACTACCTCCACACCGCGCCATCTTTACTACACCTTTACTACACCTTTACTACATCTCCCCTGCTCCTGTTTCATTGGTCACTCTGTGTCTCGGGGATTTGCGGCTAAGCCGAATAGCGCGTCACTGCGTCGTATGCGCAAAGAAAGCGCAAGTTGACTCCGGAGAGATGCTTGAATGTGTGTGTGTGTGTGTGTGTGTGTGTGTGTGTGTGTGTGTGTGTGTGTGTGTGTGTGTGTGTGTGTGTGTGAAGGAGGCTGGGGGAGCCTGCTTTATCTCACCGGGGTCTCACGGTTCATCTGCACCACTCGTGAGCACGAACGAGCCCAGTCCACCGCGCCAGCCGCACATTGTGTTGCTTGGCTCCACAGAAAGAGCGAACGCCGCCGGTACCAAACATCACTGCGTGGTCTGCACCAGCCGGTCCAAGCGTGCGTGTTAGTGCGTGCTGGTGTTTGTCCAGTTTACTTCATTATCACCGCTAGTGTACAGTGTGCTCCTTCGCCAGTAAGCTATTGAAATGTGGACCGGAGGGCAGTCCAATTCCTGTGGTCTTTAGCCTAATTATATGTCCCATTTACAGGATAATTATTGGCACTATTGGCGGACCTAATTATTGCCTCCATTTTATTATGCGGGACGTCGACATTGTGAACCGTCGCCTCGCTGACACTGAAGACATTAGTGAAGCTACCAGTAAAACGAGATAGCACCAATCTCTCACGAATTCATACAAATATAAGAAAAAAA
>NC_135214.1:20274959-20282459 GCF_052324685.1 Brachyhypopomus gauderio
AACATCAACAATGTTTACATCTTTCATCTATATCTCAAAATCTGTATAATTATAACTATATTCATATGAGGCAACAGAATTTGACAATAATCACATCTGATATTGACAGAAGGTACACTAGCTATTCATATTTTGCCATATGGAGATTTATATATCCACTATAACTAGTTCTGTTATCTGAAATTCACACTGTGAAGGGTTTTTGTTGTTAGGACAGTGCAGTGTAGCAGTTTAGTCTTAGTTCTGGTTGCAGCTACACTGAGGTTCAGCTCCATCCTCCCCATGTTACCTCCTTGACGCATGTTTCAGATACCTTAAAGATTCCTGTCAACAAATAATATTTTAATACAGTAGATGTGCTGATTACCCTTTCGTATCATGTCAGGATGGTGTAGGCTCTCTGCTCTCCAGGGTGTCCTTGGATCAGCGCTTTATGCCTGCAGTGTAGGGTCCTCAACTACTGTCCGGTAGAAAAGCACATCAATGGTAGAATACGTGTGAGTTCGAGGGTGAGACGGAGGAGGAGGAGGAGGAGGAGGAGGAGGAAGAGGCCCTCTCCTCCTAATGAAGGCACTATTTATAGATCCCCATTTCATTAGTCCCACTGTTCCATGGACGCGATCTCCTCCAGGGCTGACGGTGCTCCGACTTCATTTACTTTCTGGTGAAGAGTACACAGCACAAGTCCCCACGTTAGCCTACAGCACAAGTCCCCACGTTAGCCTACAGCACAAGTCCCCACGTTAGCCCACAGCACAAGTCCCCACGTTAGCCCACAGCACAAGTCCCCACGTTAGCCCACAGCACAAGTCCCCACGTTAGCCCACAGCACAAGTCCCCACGTTAGCCTACAGCACAAGTCCCCACGTTAGCCTACAGCACAAGTCCCCACGTTAGCCCACAGTGCTATAGCCTCCACGTTAGCCCACAGCACAAGTCCCCACGTTAGCCCACAGCGCTATAGTCCCCACGCTAGCCCACAGCACAAGTCCCCACGTTAGCCCACAGCACAAGTCCCCACGTTAGCCTACAGCACAAGTCTCCACGTTAACCCACAGCGCTATAGTCTCCACGTTAGCCGACAGCGCTATAGATTCCACGTTAGTCCACAGCACAAGTCTCCACGTTAGTCCACAGCGCTATAGTCTCCACGTTAGCCCACAGCGCTATAGTCTCCACGTTAGTCCACAGCACAAGTCTCCACGTTAGCCCACAGCGCTATAGTCTCCATATTAGCCGACAGCGCTATAGTCTCCACGTTAGCCGACAGCGCTATAGTCCCCACGTTAGCCCACAGCGTTAGTCTCCATGTTAGTCCACAGCACAAGTCTCCACGTTAGTCCACAGCACAAGTCCCCACGTTAGTCCACAGCGTTATTGTCTCCACGTTAGCCCACAGCGATATAGTCTCCACGTTAGCCCACAGCATAAGTCTCCACGTTAGTCCACAGCACAAGTCTCCACGTTAGCCCACAGCGCTATAGTCCCCACGTTAGCCCACAGCGTTATAGTCTCCACGTTAGCCCAGAGCGATATAGTCTCCACGTTAGCCCACAGCACAAGTCTCCACGTTAGTCCATAACACAAGTCTCCACGTTAGCCCACAGCGCTATAGTCCCCACGTTAGCCCACAGCATTATAGTCTCCACGTTAGCCCACAGCGATATAGTCTCCACGTTTGCCCACAGCGATATAGTCGCCACGTTAGCCCACAGCGCTATAGTCTCCACGTTAGCCCACAGCACAAGTCTCCACGTTAGCCCACAGCGCTATAGTTTCCACGTTAGCCCACAGCGATATAGTCTCCACGTTAGCCCACAGCACAAGTCTCCACGTTAGTCCACAGCACAAGTCTCCACGTTAGCACACATCACTATAGTCTCCACGTTAGTCCACAGCACTATAGTCTCCACGTTAGCCCACAGCGCTATAGTCCCCACGTTAGCCCACAGCGTTAGTCTCCACGTTAGTCCACAGCACAAGTCTCCACGTTAGTCCACAGCACAAGTCCTCATGTTAGTCCACAGCATTATAGTCTCCACGTTAGCCCACAGCGATATAGTCTCCACGTTAGCCCACAGCACAAGTCTCCACGTTAGTCCACAGCACAAGTCTCCACGTTAGCCCACAGCGCTATAGTTCCCACGTTAGCCCACAGCGTTATAGTCTCCACGTTAGCCCACAGCACAAGTCTCCACGTTAGTCCACAGCACAAGTCTCCACGTTAGCACACATCACTATAGTCTCCACGTTAGTCCACAGCGCTATAGTCTCCATGTTAGCCCACAGCGCTATAGTTCCCACGTTAGCCCACAGCGTTAGTCTCCACGTTAGTTCACAGCACAAGTCTCCACGTTAGTCCACAGCACAAGTCCTCACGTTAGTCCACAGCGTTATAGTCTCCACGTTAGTCCACAGCGTTATAGTCTCCACGTTAGCCCACAGCGATATAGTCTCCACGTTAGCCCACAGCACAAGTCTCCACGTTAGTCCACAGCACAAGTCTCCACGTTAGCCCACAGCGCTATAGTCCCCACGTTAGCCCACAGCGTTATAGTCTCCATGTTAGCCCAGAGCGATATAGTCTTCATGTTAGCCCACAGCACAAGTCTCCACGTTAGTCCACAGCACAAGTCTCCACGTTAGCCCACAGCGCTATAGTCCCCACGTTAGCCCACAGCGTTATAGTCTCCACGTTAGCCCACAGCGATATAGTCTCCACGTTAGCCCACAGCACAAGTCTCCACGTTAGTCCACAGCACAAGTCTTCACGTTAGCCCACAGCGCTATAGTCGCCACGTTAGCCCACAGCGCTATAGTCTCCACGTTAGCCCACAGCACAAGTCTCCACGTTAGCCCACAGCGCTATAGTCTCCATGTTAGCCCACATCACTATAGTCTCCACGTTAGTCCACAGCACTATAGCTAGTGTTACCACCTGTCCCGGTTTTCCCGGGGCTGTCCCGGTTTTCACGTGCCTGTCCGGTTGTCCCGGTTTTTCTTCTTTTTAATATTCGGTCCCGGCAAAAAAACTAGGTTAGTTCAAACCACGATTCAGACTGTTTCTGCACACTTTAAATCTGTTTTTTTCTCTCGCTGTGTCCATTTTAAACCCCTCCGGTAACGTTTTACGTTCCCCCCCCCACTCAACAACTTACGTTCGCCACCCCCACCCCCGTCAACAGATTACACTCGCCACCCTGTGTCAGTATGACAGTGTCCTTGTTTTTTGTCAGACCTAGGTGGCAACCCTAGCTATAACTTCCATGTTAGCCCACAGCGCTATAGTCGCCACGTTAGCCCACAGCGCTATAGCCTCCATGTTAGCCCAGCGACGGGGGTGTGTCTGAGACAGAGTGACCAAATGGTGTTGACATCTTACATAAACCTTGACCAGAGTCAGAAGGCAATTTTCATTTTTTAAATTTATACTAAAATATACTACTTTTCTGGTTGCATAGCCTACAGCTTTTAGTATTCATTCATTAATATGGAATGATAATGTGTTTTAAGATGGTTTAGGTTCTTCTCACTAAAATCACTGTAATCCACATATTCTCACTTCAACATCTGTATTGCTTGATAGCACATCAGTGCTGACCATCAATATTTTTACGTTAATTAAATTGGAGCAATTCCATAATTGCGGAGATGCGAATACCGTGTTTCATTTTCATACCTACACCTTTCACCCTGGAACCTACACTTCAGTTTGGGAATACAAGCAAATGAGTTTTATAATCCAACAGAAGCATAATCTCCTGTTAGAAATTTAAATGCAAAGCGTTGCAGTCATTTAGAAGCTTGTTCTGCCCAGAGTGCTGGGGTCTTCTCCCCGCTGCCTGTTTGCACTGCTCAAATGTCCCTTACCCATTGTTCTGCGCCTCACACATTACAATGATATATTGAAAGCAGAAATGGGGAAAAGACTGCAATGCAATGAAATTTTAATCAGCGTCTTCTGCTGCTTTAATAAGGGAAATAATTCTTATTGGCTGCTGTGTTAAGATTTCTAATATTTAATTCATAGCAACGCTTGCATTATTCTGCAGCAGACGTGACAACCTCGGCGTCGCCTTCAGCCGAGAGGCAACCATAAAGGACTTAAAAGCCGATGTAAATGTCTGAAGCTGGTGGTGGGCAGAGGCGAGAGGACCGTGCAGGAGAGCGACAGGAGGCGTCCTTCGCTTTTAATGGCTCAGGGGGGATTATATATCGATTGATTCTTTTTACTCCCAATTATTTATTTAATATCAGGGAAGCCTTCTGACGCCATTGCTCACTTTGATTGTAGTGTTTTCACTTAATGTTCACATGTTTAATTCCACCCCTCCCCTCCTCCCCCACACACAAGCACACACACACACACACGCACGCACACACACATACGCACACACACACACACACACACACACACACACACACACACACACACACACACACACACACACACACACACACGCGCACACACACACATACGCACACACACACACACACACACACACACACATACGCACACACACACACACACACACACACACACACACACACACACACACACACACACACACTTCCTGCCTGTCAAACATACAGTCCCATTAATAAATTATGCTTACCTATTTGGACTGAACTAGCTGAAATTTACACACGTGAATCATTGGTGGGATAAGGAGGCAACCTGGGAGCAGAAGCCAGTCTAGACTCAGAGACACGAGTGGCACGTGCATGAGAGAGCATCTCACGCACCAGCCTTCACGTGCATGGGAGAGTATCTCACGCACCAGCCTTCACGTGCATGGGAGAGCATCTCACGCACCAGCCTTCACGTGCATGAGAGAGTATCTCACGCACCAGCCTTCACGTGCATGGGAGAGCATCTCACGCACCAGCCTTCACGTGCATGAGAGAGTATCTCACGCACCAGCCTTCACGTGCATGGGAGAGCATCTCACGCACCAGCCTTCACGTGCATGGGAGAGTATCTCACGCACCAGCCTTCACGTGCATGGGAGAGCATCTCACGCACCAGCCTTCACGTGCATGAGAGAGTATCTCACGCACCAGCCTTCACGTGCATGGGAGAGCATCTCACGCACCAGCCTTCACGTGCATGGGAGAGCATCTCACGCACCAGCCTTCACGTGCATGGGAGAGCATCTCACGCACCAGCCTTCACGTGCATGAGAGAGTATCTCACGCACCAGCCTTCACGTGCATGGGAGAGCATCTCACGCACCAGCCTTCACGTGCATGGGAGAGCATCTCACGCACCAGCCTTCACGTGCATGAGAGAGTATCTCACGCACCAGCCTTCACGTGCATGGGAGAGCATCTCACGCACCAGCCTTCACGTGCATGGGAGAGCATCTCACGCACCAGCCTTCACGTGCATGAGAGAGCATCTCACGCACCAGCCTTCACGTGCATGGGAGAGCATCTCACGCACCAGCCTTCACGTGCATGGGAGAGCATCTCACGCACCAGCCTTCACGTGCATGAGAGAGCATCTCACGCACCAGCCTTCACGTGCATGGGAGAGCATCTCACGCACCAGCCTTCACGTGCATGAGAGAGCATCTCACGCACCAGCCTTCACGTGCATGAGAGAGTATCTCACGCACCAGCCTTCACGTGCATGGGAGAGTATCTCATACATCAGCCTTCACGTGCATGAGAGAGTATCTCACGCACCAGCCTTCACGTGCATGGGAGAGTATCTCACGCACCAGCCTTCACGTGCATGAGAGAGCATCTCACGCACCAGCCTTCACGTGCATGAGAGAGTATCTCACGCACCAGCCTTCACGATGAACTACTGAGATTTATCGTCTGTGTAGCTAACTGTGCAAGGAAGACTCCTGTACTCAATTCTCTATCCTTACATATTGTATCATTTAAACTAAACAAACCTCTTCCTCCTCTCTTTCTGTCTCTCTCACTCTCTCTTTCTCTCCCTATTTCTCTTCTTTCACTCTCTTTCTCTATCCATTGCATTCTCTCCACCCTAAACCCTTGAAGTTCATTTTTGTAAGTTGAAGCAATGGAAACCTGGCATGGAGCAGCTCTAGATGGAGCAGCTCTAGATGGAGGAGCTCTAGATGGAGCAGCTCTAGATGGAGGAGCTCTAGATGGAGCAGCTCTAGATGGAGGAGCTCTAGATGCTGTCTCAGGTTTCACATTTCAGGGGAAGGGGGCAGATCCAGTTTTGGACCTGTGGTGAAATGGCTTAATTGGTGTCAGAGCCCCAGGGAGCAGTCTTTGTGTCTCTGTTCTGCACGTATTCTCCCCTGCTGTCTTATCCACCCCATGCCATGGCTCTCCTCTCCTCTCCTCTCCTCTCCTCTCCTCTCCTCTCCTCTCCTCTCCAGACAGATGTCTGGCCTGTGTGCAGGTTGAATGAGGAGCAAACAGTGACATAACAATACGCACCAGTATTTGCAATGACAGAAATTAATCAGCGCACGGCTCACAGAAAGCAGAGATGAATGGGAGTGAGTGTGGAATCACTGTCCTTCCTCTCCGTGCCGCTTTGGTGATTGAAAAGCTGAAGAAGAGAGCGCTGGTTTTATTCTCTGCCAGACTGTGGAGGTCATTCCTCCTACATTAGAGTGAAGACCTCGTCTTGCATTTCTTCATTGTGTTGACACAGTTCTCAGAGTTCTGCTCCGTCTCCACCAGCATGTGGTGATTGGGCCAGTACCAGAACATCACTCAGGCTGGGAGTGAGGCCTTGTGCATGTTCCATCTCTCGCCAGACCCAGGACATGGCCGAGAAGATGGTCATCACAGATATAACAACCTAATCATGGAAAAGCATTTGACCTCTTTCTCGTGTTTTTCTCACAGCAACACGAGTGAGGTATTCATATTTCTCTTATGGTTTGTCTTTTAAGATGCTTGCTTTCCTCCTCTCTCTCCCTCTCTGTTGGTTTCTATCTCTCTGTCTCGCTCTTTCGTGGTCTCTGTTTCTCTCTCTGGCAGTTCCTGGGTGACAGCGTGTCAGTTACTTGTTAATTCATTTAATCAGGATTCTTGGCACCCGGCTTGTCTCATGGTTCATGCAGTAATCGCGTCAGGGTGAGATGTGGAGTGAAACCGCACGTCTGTGGCCTGAGACTTCCTGACCCGCTCGGCACGGTCACACCTGATGCATTATTCCTCATGGCTCCCGTTCAACAGCTACTTGTGCTTACAAGGCAATTGAAAAGGAAAAATACAAAGCAGCATAATACAATAGTGTTGCTGATATTTAAAAAATCTCCAATCACTACAATTACAGTTTTATTTTATATATAACGGTTTATTTTTGGATTTTTTTTTTTTTAAGCTTGATGTTTAAAAATAACAGCTCTGATAACCAAAGGAAACTAATCCTGTAACTAAATCTCCATTCACTCATGAAATCCTCCATCCTTGGTTTGCATCAAAGACTCGGTGACCAAAATTCGATCATATACAGCATCCCTTACACCATTATCTGTTGTGTCCTACAAGAGGCTG
>NC_135214.1:20300856-20315856 GCF_052324685.1 Brachyhypopomus gauderio
TTGCGTTAAGCTAGCTTGGTTGCTGCTCCTGTCCCCTGCTTCTCCCAGCTTTCATCTCTGGTTCGGTGTGGCAGTTTCCGCAGGGCTGTGGGAGGGCAGTGGGTGAGCTGGGGCTGTCCGGGGCCTTCCGGCCTCCTGCTGGGGGCTGGCCAGGCCGAGCCGCCGCTCTGGTGGAGAGTTATGGCTGTTTTGGTAAGGTAGGCGGGCCAGGAGAACGCTTTAGCTGTGGGCCTGAGTGATAGATTCAGTTGCCTGCAGCATCCCAGTGTGTTTATCCATGGCTAGTATGGCAGCTTTCAGAAGACATTTACCCCATGATTTGCGATGAGCTTATGTGTGAATAATTAATGGCAATTAATCCTTAATTACAGTAATTAGGCAAGTCACAGGAAATTAAGCTGCAGCTGGAGAGACTCAGCTCGTCAGGGGAGGAGGAGACAGGAGGACGTGCAGGCAAACGTGCGACGGCAGTGGTGCTCCAGCAGTCGAGGGTGGAGAGGGTTGTAGAGGGTGGAGGGGGTGGAGAAGGTGGAGGGGGGTGTAGAGGGTGGAGGGGGTGGAGAGGGTGGAGGGGGTGGAGAAGGTGGAGGGGGTGGAGAGGGTGGAGGGGGTGTAGAGGGTGGAGGGGGTGGAGAAGGTGGAGGGGGTGGAGGGGGTGGAGAGGGTGGAGGGGGTGGAGAGGGTGGAGGGGGTGTAGAGGGTGGAGGGGGTGTAGAGGGTGGAGAAGGTGGAGGGGGTGGAGGGGGTGTAGAGGGTGGAGGGGGTGGAGAGGGTGGAGGGGGTGTAGAGGGTGGAGGGGGGTGTAGAGGGTGGAGAAGGTGGAGGGGGTGGAGGGGGTGTAGAGGGTGGAGGGGGTGGAGAGGGTGGAGGGGGTGTAGAGGGTGGAGGGGGTGGAGAGGGTGGAGGGGGTGGAGAGGGTGGAGGGGGGTGTAGAGGGTGGAGGGGGTGGAGAGGGTGGAGGGGGTGTAGAGGGTGGAGGGGGTGGAGAGGGTGGAGGGGGTGTAGAGGGTGGAGGGGGTGGAGAGGGTGGAGGGGGTGGAGAAGGTGGAGAGGGTGGAGGGGGTGGAGGGGGTGTAGAGGGTGGAGGGGGTGTGGGCTCGCACCAGCCTGGGTCCAGCTGCTCTGCAGGCACGGAGTGGGGTGGTGAGTGCCAGATAGCCGGGGCCTTCACCACGCTGATGGACTCGTGCGTCTGCCATCAACACTGCTCCACGCTCCTCCCTCCCTTCACCCTCTTGTTCCCGCCTGTAAGTCTGTCAGAACCCAGGACATGCACTAACCAACACCTATTTGCAGATAACCAAACTACCTTTCTCTGTGTAGCCCGGGGAGGTTCGTACCCCGTTCTTAGTGTCAGACAGCGCTTGGGTGGAGACATTTGATTCATCTTCATTTTTAATTCTCTTTTAATAAAAGCCAAATTTACAGCGGTTCCCAGCAGCTGAGCAATAAAGCCACGTGTGACCTGGATGTGAGCCCTCAGCTGCAGTGCACTGTAGCTCAGTCCATATGACAGCTAGGTCAATAAGCTCTTTAGCAATTTGGCTGAGATAAAAATGAAGAAAAAAAATTCCAGCATAAACATTTCTGTCTCCTGACAGATTCAGAAGTTAAAACATCTTTTTTTGTCTACTTGTAATGGAATGACCATTTTCTTGGGAAAAAATGCATGCACTGAAAAGTGCCAGGATGTAGACGGTCCCTCAGGTCAGAGTGGTGTGTAAATGGCCTGCGTCGTGGTTCTGGAGGGCCGTGCGACGTTCTTCACGCCTGCCCACATGAATTTCCGCCACTTTCCACCACTGCAGCTTCCAATTATGCTGCTGTTCAGGAGATTAATTTGCACCAGGGCACATGATAAGCCCCTCTTCCTCTCTCTCTCTTCCTCTCTCCCTCTTCCTCTCTCCCTCTCTCTCTTCCTTTCTTTCTCTCTCTCTGTTTGACCACTATGAACGCAGTATGATTGCCACTCTCTTTACTTTTCAGGTGGTGTATATGCATTGAAAGTGACTGTAAATGTATCTGAAGTGAAATGCTTGAGGGGTTTATTATACTGTACTCCACTGCTGTTGAGTGACACGGGCCTTTTTCACTTCCACACATACCATTCATTATAATGCCAGCTACAGTTGCTCAACCTGTGGTTTGGCCTCATGGCAAAAATTACAGGTAAGATAAACTGGATGGAGTTTTTTTTTTTTTTTTTGCTGGCAATTATAAATGGTCCGTGTTTTTTTAAAATAAATGTTCTATGTTCTTGGGCCGGGCCAGTCTGGTTGTCACAGTGGTAGCTGAGGTGCATTTTTACAATGTGGAGAGGGAGTGTTTTACTAATAGGGGGTTTAAGTGTCACGGTGAGGCGTCCAACTGTGATATTGCATTAACCCAGCCTGCCTTGCTAAGGCAACCGCTGACTACAAGATTAAGAGAACACACACCACTCTGCTCTTGACACTCAAAGACGCCATTTCAAATAATGAGGATTTATAGGTGAGCGCAGAGATTCTCTCCTCTCTCTCTCCTCTCTCCCCTCCTCCCTCTTCTCTCTCTCTCTCCTCTCTTCTCCCCCTCTTCCCTCTCACTCCTCTCTCCCCTCTTCTCTCTTCTCTCCATTCTCCCTCTTCTACTCTTTCCTCCACACACAGTAGTAAAGCTAAATCGCTCTAATGGCCATGCAGCTGCAATTCTGGTGATCTAGACATTTTCTTTAAGATAAACACAGGCGTAAGTAACATTTTTACATCCACTCAGGTAAATAGTTACAGAAGATGGTCAGTAATGCACCACCGGCTCTTATTACTGGCATTACTCCATTCTATGAATTGGGTGGTGATAGACAGCCCTTCTGAAATGACACACAAACTGTCCCTTTTAGCTGAGAGAGTTCAGGAACCCCACAATACCCACAGAAGAGAGAAGAGGGTGGAAACGGAGGGATGGAGACGGAGGAAAGTTGACAAGGTCAGCATGTTCCCTCTTCGGTGCTCCGAATCTTCCGGATAAGTGAAATAAATGAGGCTGAGTTACTGCTAACGTTCGCGTGTCGCCGTGATGTGCTCGACTAACATGCTGTATGCCCCCAAGGCTCCTGGTGGGTTTTTACATCAGTCTGGACCTTCCATGAGCGTTGCTATGGACACGTGAAGATCCACGTGAGCACGGTTCACGTGAGACTGAAGTTGTATTGCCCTGTTGAGAAACATGGCACAGATATTCCTCACCAGTGGCACAGTGAGATGTAGTTGGACTGGCACGAGTGAAACACTGAAGGTGAATGTGCTCAAACAACAAGTTTTGTGTTATTAGTTGTCCTGGCAGATCATCTTGTTAGTGGTTGTTAAGGCAATGTTCATACTGTCTGGATATATAATTAACAAATATAATAAAAAGACTTGTAATTGTGTATTGACAAAAGGCACAACTCCTCACAGGCTGACCAGAATGCCCCAAGGCCCATTCTCAAGTCAGCATTTTACATTTTCATTTGACTGTCAGGACTAGCAGGAGTACACAAATCCAATTGAGCAAAAGAGCAGGAGACTGCGGTCTGCGTTTGTGTCCAAACTAGTGAACTTTAGTGGGGGCCACAGCGTTATGGCTGGACACTGTGGCTTAAGATGTAGCAGTAATGCAATAAGGAGCCATTTGTGAAAAGTGGCCCACGCCCCCAGTCTACCCCCCCCTCCCCCTTCTCTCTCCCTCTCTCTTTCTCCTCTCTTTCTCCCTGTCTCTTTCTCCTCTCTCTCCTCTTCCTCTCTCCCTCTCCTCTCTCCCTCTCTTCTCTCTCTCTCTCCTCACTCTCTCTCTTCTCTATCTCTCTTTCTCCTTTCTCTTTCTCCTCTTTCTATCTGTCTCCATACAATGCCTCCTTAAAATTAAGCTGTGACCATCTCCCAAGCCCAAAGCCCTGAGAGAGAACTCCATGGTGAACATACATTAGTCTGGATTTAAAAGTGCATATTTATGGGTGTGTCTTTCATTATGAAACAATCTCAGCTGTCTCTTCAGAATCCAATTGCAGCAAAAATATTTCCAATTTGTCTAAAAAGCTCTGACCATACACTGGAGCAGCAAACTGATCTGTTTATCTTAGCTTTTTTTGTTTGGGCTGTGATTGTTGGAAGGAGCCCGGCCACTGTGAGCCCAGGGCCAGCGTGTTGGGCCTCCCAGTGTAGCCGCGGAGGGCCACACTGCTGACAGCACCTCTGACGGGCTAATGGGAGAAGCTGCCCGTGTGCGGGAGGGTGCACGGGAGGGTGCACGTGAGTGCGAGCGGTACACACGTGAGTGTGAGCGGTACACACGTGAGTGTGAGCGGTACACACGTGAGTGTGAGCGGTACACACGTGTGTGTGTGTGAAGTTATCCCCTCGGCCTCCCACTGACCTCTTTGTGGGCCTGAATTCCTCGGATGTTTGCAGGATCAAGTCACTTAATCTGTGTCTTTGAGCCGAACAGAGCCTGCAGGGTGACAGAGTAGAGTTGTGTGGGGTGGGTGGGGGTTGTGTGGGGGGGTGGGGGTTGTGTGGGGGGGGGTGGGGGTTGTGTGAGGGTTGTGTGAGGGTTGTGTGAGGGTTGTGTGTGGGTTGTGTGGGGGTTGTGTGGGGGGGGGTGGGGGTTGTGTGAGGGTTGTGTGAGGGTTGTGTGGGGGTTGTGTGAGGGTTGTGTGGGGGTTGTGTGAGGGGGGGTGGGGGTTGTGTGAGGGTTGTGTGAGGGTTGTGTGGGGGTTGTGTGAGGGTTGTGTGAGGGTTGTGTGAGGGTTGTGTGGGGGTTGTGTGAGGGTTGTGTGGGGGTTGTGTGTGGGTTGTGTGGGGGTTGTGTGAGGGTTGTGTGAGGGTTGTGTGGGGGTTGTGTGAGGGTTGTGTGGGGGTTGTGTGGGGGTTGTGTGAGGGTTGTGTGGGGGTTGTGTGAGGGTTGTGTGAGGGTTGTGTGGGGGTTGTGTGAGGGTTGTGTGGGGGTTGTGTGAGGGTTGTGTGGGGGTTGTGTGGGGGTTGTGTGGGGGGGTGGGGGTTGTGTGAGGGTTGTGTGAGGGTTGTGTGAGGGTTGTGTGAGGGTTGTGTGGGGGTTGTGTGAGGGTTGTGTGGGGGTTGTGTGAGGGTTGTGTGAGGGTTGTGTGAGGGTTGTGTGGGGGTTGTGTGAGGGTTGTGTGGGGGTTGTGTGAGGGTTGTGTGAGGGTTGTGTGAGGGTTGTGTGGGGGTTGTGTGAGGGTTGTGTGGGGGTTGTGTGAGGGTTGTGTGGGAGTTGTGTGAGGGTTGTGTGAGGGTTGTGTGGGGGTTGTGTGGGGGTTGTGTGGGGGTTGTGTGAGGGTTGTGTGAGGGTTGTGTGGGGGTTGTGTGAGGGTTGTGTGAGGGTTGTGTGAGGGTTGTGTGGGGGGGTGGGAGTTGTGTGTGGGTTGTGTGGGGGTTGTGTGGGGGTTGTGTGGGGGTTGTGTGAGGGTTGTGTGGGGGTTGTGTGGGGGTTGTGTGAGGGTTGTGTGAGGGTTGTGTGAGGGTTGTGTGGGGGTTGTGTGAGGGTTGTGTGGGGGTTGTGTGAGGGTTGTGTGAGGGTTGTGTGGGGGTTGTGTGAGGGTTGTGTGAGGGTTGTGTGAGGGTTGTGTGGGGGGGTGGGAGTTGTGTGTGGGTTGTGTGGGGGTTGTGTGGGGGTTGTGTGGGGGTTGTGTGAGGGTTGTGTGAGGGTTGTGTGGGGGTTGTGTGGGGGTTGTGTGAGGGTTGTGTGAGGGTTGTGTGAGGGTTGTGTGAGGGTTGTGTGGGGGGGTGGGAGTTGTGTGTGGGTTGTGTGGGGGTTGTGTGAGGGTTGTGTGGGGGTTGTGTGAGGGTTGTGTGAGGGTTGTGTGGGGGTTGTGTGGGGGGGTGGGGGTTGTGTGAGGGTTGTGTGAGGGTTGTGTGAGGGTTGTGTGGGGGTTGTGTGAGGGTTGTGTGAGGGTTGTGTGGGGGTTGTGTGAGGGTTGTGTGGGGGTTGTGTGGGGGGGTGGGGGTTGTGTGAGGGTTGTGTGGGGGTTGTGTGGGGGTTGTGTGGGGGTTGTGTGGGGGGGTGGGGGTTGTGTGAGGGTTGTGTGAGGGTTGTGTGAGGGTTGTGTGGGGGTTGTGTGAGGGTTGTGTGAGGGTTGTGTGGGGGTTGTGTGAGGGTTGTGTGAGGGTTGTGTGGGGGTTGTGTGAGGGTTGTGTGAGGGTTGTGTGGGGGGATGGGAGTTGTGTGTGGGTTGTGTGGGGGGGTGTTGAGTGGGGGGTGGCAGGGTGGGTAAGGCAGGAAATAAAGAAATATGAGAGAGGTGAAAAAGTAACAGTCAGACACAGAGGTTCTAAAACATTCTCTCTGTGCTAAGTACTGAAAGGCCAGATTTCAGAGACAGTATGTGGAGTGTGTCTGTGCTGAGAAGCCAGGTTTCACTCAGAGAAAGTATGTGTTATTTCACTCTCCCTCATTGTCCTCCACCAATTGTTTTTGACAAGTAAAACGGCGACAAAATTGCCACGGGAATTCGATGTATTCGAACAAAATGGCAGCTTCTGAGTCTAATCGCCGGGTTTTCATTTGAAATGGCTCCCTCTTGAAATGTATGAGTTTGGAGCGGAGCGGGAGCGGCGTGCCAGCCCGTCTCGTGTAGCGGCGCTCCGGAGGGATCGCTCCCGCAGATGGAATTCCGTTTGTGTCACCCAACAGCGTCCCCATCCCCCACCAATCACCAGCCTGCTCCCATCAGCCCACACGCCTCCCCTGCTCTCCGCACCGCAATTCATAATCACGGCGACGGGCGACAGCCTCGCAGGCTAATAGCCTGGTGAGGCTTGATGCGAAAAGAATATAGCTAAAAGATGGAGCCTGAAGAAATATTTGAGGATCAGTCAGCGATCCGCTCGAAGGACTCGAATGCATAAAAGATGAGGCGAGGCAGGGGCCCTCTGGAGCAGCCGTCTTCCTCCGCCTTCCTCCGCTCCCTGCCTCCAGCGTAGCGGGGCAAACAAAGGCGGAGGTAGTGTGGGGGGCCACACGCCACACGCCACAGACTGCAGAGCTGCTGGAGAAAGGGCATCTCCTGGTGCAATGTGAAGACCTGGTCCTCAAATGGCACATGACGCCACTGACAGCGTGCTGGACTCATTAATTATGCAGTCAGTGGAGAGAGAGAGAGAGAGAGAGAGAGAGAGAGAGAGAGAGAGAGAGAGAGAGAGAGAGAGAGAGAGAGTAAGAAAGGATGAGGAGAATAGAAGATGGAGAGAACAGAACCAGAGCTGGTTGAGAGATGTGTGTGACGAGACTTCAAAGTGGGGAAGCCAGCCCATGTTTAAGAAATGGTTGTGGCCATCGTGGCCTGGTTAGGGAACTGGTCTTGTGACCGGAGGGTCGTGGGTTTGATTCCCAGACCTGAGGCCATGACTGAGGCCCTTAACCCTCAATTGCTCACTTAAATAAAAAAAGAAATAAAAATGTAAGTCGCTCTGGATAAGGGCGTCTGCCAAATGCCATAAAATGTAAATGGTAGCAGGACTTGCTACATGAGCAGGGCAGAGTTCAAAGCAGCAAGGAAGAGAATCTAAAACCTACTGTTCACCAGATGCACTTAATGAAGGCCATGTCTGATTCCCTGTCTGATTACCTGCAAACCGAACACTGATGGCAAAGAAGCCTGCTGCAGGCGATCCACCTGCTCTGTTATGCTATGAAAGAGGAACCCAAGAGGAACCCTAAGGATCTGAAAAGTAACCTATAAAATAAGGGGGGTGTAAGAACACAGTCAGGATCCTCTCTGTCTGGACTGAGTTTAATCAATCAGGAAAGAGCAACTTTGTCCTGTGCTCTGGTCTGAAATGGACTGTTAATGTGACCAAATCACTGTTGCATAGTTCACTGTGTCTCTCAGTGAGATGCTAATTTTAGCCCATGTCCTAGATTTAGTATAGTCTAGCACAGCACTTTCTTACAGTGCACCCATATGCAGGCACACACACACACACACACACACACACACACACACACACACACCGCGCGCACACACACACACACATGCGCACACACACACACACACACACACACACACACACACACACACACACGCATGGACGCACGCACACACACACACACACGCGCGCGCACACACACACACACACACACACACACACGCGCACACACATACACACACACACACACACACACACACACACACACGCATGCACGCACGCACACACACACACACACACACACGCGCGCGCACACACACACACATGCACGCACACACACACACACACATGCACACACACACACACGCATGCACGCACGCACACACACACACACACACACACACACACACACACACACACACACACACACACACACACAGAGCGCTGACTCCGTCTTCGCCAGTCACACAAGCCCCTCATCATCAAGAGGTGATGTACAATGACATAACATCAAAGTGCTGAAGTGTTTCATGCCATCACGCTGCTGTGCTATAACTATTTTTACCCTCTAAACCCAGTCAGTGCTGTAGACATTTAGATACATTGCTCAGACGTTCACAGATGGGTCCATACATCCTAATGGTTTACCCCATGACAGTGATGCTGACTGCAAGAATACACGACTATAAGCCACTACATGAAGGTTTACTTAACGCATTTACAGTAGATCTAAATTGAGACAAATACCATTTTAATGAAGACAAAGATGAATGAAACGCACATGTGAAGCTTTGCAAGGTGGACTTTTGTTCTATTGATTACTCATTGTTTCAGGGAATCGATGGTGTCTGTGACACGGCAACAAAAAGCTCAGCCTCTTTATGAAGACTTAACCCTGCTACATCTGAGCACATTCTCTTTATGAACACTTAACCCTACTACATCTGAGCACATTCTCTTTATGAACACTTAACCCTGCTACATCTGAGCACATTCTCTTTATGAAGACTTAACCCTGCTACATCTGAGCACATTCTCTTTATGAAGACTTAACCCGGCTACATCTGAGCACATTCTCTTTATGAACACTTAACCCTGCTACATCTGAGCACATTCTCTTTATGAAGACTTAACCCTGCTACATCTGAGCACATTCTCTTTATGAACACTTAACCCGGCTACATCTGAACACATTCTCTTTATGAAGACTTATCCCCGCTACATTCTTTAAGCAATAGCTTAACCCTGTACCATCCAAAATAATTTCTTTATAAATACGTAACCGTTCTTAATCCAGTTTTCTTCACAGATTGTGCACGTCTCCTCTCTGGAAAAGCTACATTCCGTCACGTGTTACTTCCGTTTCTCGCTGACACAAAAGATCGGTTCTTGTGTTACAGACTTCCACCAGGGTATTTCTGTTCCCTTGTTCTTCTCATTCTCTCTCCAGATCTGTGCCGTTATTGAAAATTAAATGCTGTTAACTACTGTTTCAGTGGGTTCTGATTCAAGTTGCATGAAAGAGAACTGGTTGCTTTATTCTTCGCACGCACAATAGAATCCATTAACGAAATATTCGCAGGCGGTGAATGGATCCGTGCCTTTATTCGCCGTGATCTTACGTAGCCATATTCCTTTTGACACTGAAGCACAAAAGCAACTCGCACCAATGTTAACACACCAACACCGCGTAAAGCTACACGTGTCCCTCGGCGTTGCTTCATTACCAAGTAGGTGGCCTGGAGGAAAATATATAGATGCAGTCCCTATAGTATAAAATATGCATATAGGTTTCCAACTTCCCAACTGCCCGTAGAACCGCTTTAATATTTAATTTGACAACTTTTTAATCCGTCACTATAGCGTGATGAAGTAATTGTCACGTGTCTCGAGAGAGCGCGTGATAGAGAGGTAGAGAGAGAGAGATATTAAATTATACTTTGAAATGCGACAGCAGGCCATTTAAAACGTGCCGACGTCTTATTTGTTTTACTTCTAGCAATAACACTGGCCAACTCAAAAAACAGAAAGAGGCCTTTGTTGGCGTACACGTGCTAAGGTGAAACCCCTGTCGAGCAGTGCCGATAGTCCTGGCTGTTTTGCCAAGCTAGCAGTCTCTACATGGGTTTTCTCCATAGAAGCTGGCAGGGGTTAGAAACCATGGCCCATGCTAATGGAGTTCATAGTGTTTGCCTCACACACACAAACCTGGCACTGCAAAGCCCACTGAGCACTGCTTGCCGGGGCTTGACGGATGGCGTTCTGTGAGTGCTTTTAAAACCTATGCCTACGGAACTGACCTTGGTTTTGCTTGGATTTCACACAACAGCAGAAATGAGAGTTGTTGCTGCCGGCAGACAGCTGCTGGTAGGCTTTTCTGGAGCTCTTGAGCTGCTGTTGGTGTTTTTTTTTTTCCCATAAATCAACTCAGGATCTTCTCAGATCCTAGCAGATTAGCCATTACACGTAAGACATAATTGCTCCCAATCCTCCTTGTGGTCTGACAAAACAGTTGAAGTTAATCTCTAATCCAGCTCAATGAGCCTTTTGGGTTTGTAATGCATGTGTGCAAAGTATTGTTCACTATATCGATCAGTTTCAGCACTGAACTTTCATTAGTTATGCTGAGCACACACTGTCAACTTTGGTCCCAGGATATCCTTTTCAAGTGGGATGGTTTCATCCACCCTTAGCCCTCCACAGGCCTGCCATGACAAGATAGGTTGTGTGTGTGTGTGTGTGTGTGTGTGTGTGTGTGTGTGTGTGTGTGTGTGTAGTGGCCATAGGCTGCAGGCTCTCTCTACCTTTCAACCACCACTCAAGGTTAAAGTGCTCATTCTGATCCCTCGGCAGTGCCCACTGTTCAGGAGACAAGACATGGCATAATGAAGGGGGTGAACACTACTGAACACTGGGCCATATCCCACTCAACTTTGCCAGCCACTTAGCTTGCGGTTAGTTTATGCATCATATCTGGTACAAATGACCTGGCGTATTGGCCTACTGTGAAATAATTGGGAACCATTTCTTCTTGTTACATTACTATTATTATTTTCATTTCTGCTGGATGGTGTAGTATTAATGTTTTTCCCTGCTGTCATCCGGACGGTGGTCTGAGCTTGTGTACATTCCTGCTAGCTCGTTCCTGAGGGAAATACACACAGGCACACAATGACCTTCGCTTAGCCGGGGCCGATTTATGAACTCCACATGTTTAATACATTTCATTTGGTCCTGGGGATTTGTGCTGCTGGTCCTGCTGATTCATGCAGTCCATATTCAACTACTGCCAGGACTGTGTGGGGACTTGGAGAGAAAGAGATCCAGAGAGGGGTAGAAAGAGGGGTAGAAAGAGGGGTAGAAAGGCAGTTGAAAGACAGGAAGACTTGTAGATTTTTTTTCCTCATGTAGAATTACCCCCATGACATATTTAGTCCTTATAGATGTGTACAGGGGAGCGTAGTAGACTGCACTCTGAATATTGTCTCAGTATGGGAGTGTGTTGGAGTAAAGGGGAGACTGACATATTACCGTTGTCCTGCACTGTGATTGAACGTCAGACATGTTCAGAAAGGAGAGACCACAGGATGCAATATCGCCCGAGCGTTCTGAACCCTTTGCTGTCTCCATTTTGTCAGGGAAATATTCCCATTTGTGAAGACGCGCTACGACTGTGCAGGTGCAGCAGGTGGTGCAGGTTCAGCAGGTGGAGCAGGTGGTGCAGGTGGTGCAGGTGGTGCAGGTGGAGCAGGTGGGGCAGGTGGTGCAGGTGGAGCAGGTGGTGCAGGTGGTGCAGAGGGAGCAGGTGGAGCAGGTGGTGCAGGTGGTGCAGGTGAAGCAGGTGGAGCAGGTGGTGCAGGTGGTGCAGGTGCAGCAGGTGGAGCAGGTGGTGCAGGTGCAGCAGGTGGAGCAGGTGGTGCAGGTGGAGCAGGTGAAGCAGGTGGAGCAGGTGGTGCAGGTGGAGCAGGTGGTGCAGGTGCAGCAGGTGGTGCAGGTGGAGCAGGTGGTGCAGGTGGAGCAGGTGGTGCAGGTGGAGCAGAGGGAGGGTCATGGCGTTATGGCGACCAGCTCTACATGCTCACACACAGATCTGCCTTGTTGAAGTGGTGGTGTTTCAGCATTAAAGAGACAAAAAGATGGAGAGAGGAGAAAACATCCTCTCATCCTCTCATCCTCTCATCCCCTCATCCCCTCATCCTCTCATCCCCTCATCCTCTCATCCTCTCATCCTCTCATCCTCTCATCTCCTCATCCTCTCATCCTCTCATCCTCTCATCCCCTCATCCTCTCATCCCCTCATCCTCTCATCCTCTCATCCTCTCATCCCCTCATCCCCTCATCCTCTCATCCCCTCATCCTCTCATCCTCTCATCCCCTCATCCCCTCATCCTCTCATCCCCTCATCCTCTCATCCTCTCATCCCCTCATCCCCTCATCCTCTCATCCTCTCATCCTCTCATCCCCTCATCCCCTCATCCCCTCATCCTCTCATCCTCTCATCCTCTCATCCCCTCATCCCCTCATCCTCTCATCCTCTCATCCTCTCATCCCCTCATCCCCTCATCCTCTCATCCTCTCATCCCCTCATCCCCTCATCCTCTCATCCTCTCATCCTCTCATCCCCTCATCCTCTCATCCTCTCATCCTCTCATCGCAGGGGCACCTGTAATCAGGTGAGGTTCCTCTAGTCTGTGTGTATTTAATGGCCCTCCATTCTGATAGCTCTCCTGTTATCGCTAATCCATTTAGGTGGCAAACATGTTCTACAAGTAGAGAGAATGTGAAGGTGATGGAAAAGAGAGAGAGAGAGAGAAAGAGAGAGTAATCTGACTAATCCTGGGAACAGGTCTAAGCTGATCTACCTACCAGGTTTAGCTGTGGAACTTCGTCACCAGCTGTTGATGGTTTTGTTTACGTGGGCAGGACGGTGTATTTAACGCTGACAGGCGCTGTGGGTTGAGCGGGCGGATGAAGGCCGTAACGTGGCTGTCAGCACGCAGGGTGAGAAGAACCAGCTCACCTCTGTATCCCAGACACAGGCCTCAGCTCAGCACACTCACCCCACCACTGCCGTCTAGATTTATCGACTCGTTTTACTAGAACACGGGCGCTTTTACACCCGGACGCTTACCGGCCAGACGTCTGCGTTATTCGTCCTCCGAGTAGCACACACCTGTGTGGAAAAGTGAGAGAGCAGACACACACATTCACACACACACACACACACACACACACACACACACACACACACACACAGACACACACACACACACACAAAACCATTGCAACAAGGACAAAAGAAAGCTCCAATGAAGTAGCTGCTTTAAAGGCATCTGAGAGGCAACCTTGGAAGCAAAAAACATAGTTGCCTTCACACAATCTCAAGCCCCTGGGTGCAGTAATCCATTAGTAATGTCTGACTTATTCATATGACTTCCAACATGCATTCATATTCAAATGTGGACATCCAGGCCTGCACGGCTTTGGCAAAGAGGCTGTGAATCTACATCTGCAACGTCTCGTTTCTACGGGACGCCTGCGAGCTTATGTCCCACAATCCTGCCGAAGGCGTCAGGATTGAAAGGAAGGATACAGAGATAGAGCCCCGCCCTCGTCCCACGCTCCCAAATCCATGTGCGACTTATTCCTCGTGCTTCCCTTCTGGAGCGGGTCTGGAGCGGGTCTGGAGCGGGACTGGAGCGGGTCTGGAGCGGGTCTGGAGCGGGTCTGGAGCGGGACTGGAGCGGGTCTGGAGCGGGTCTGGAGCGGGACTGGAGCCCCTGTCTGCTGCACACATCACATTAAGGAGGCTTATTATAAAGAGGGACCCTCTTCATTTTTTCCAGACCCCATCCATAATCGCCCAACACAGGGCGGAGAGAACAGAGAAAAGAGAGAGAGAGAGAGTGTGTGAGCATATATATGTGTGAGTATGTGTGCGAGAGAGCGCGAGCGTGCTGCGAAATCTCTCAATGGACCATGTTCCTATAAATCGCTTTGCATTTCAAAGGGGTGTGGGGTTTCACAAACACATTTACAAAGAGGACCCAGTGAATCGAGCGAGCACTTTGCAGTTTAAGTGGCAGCTTCAGCTGAGAGACTGAAGTAGTGCTGGTGGGGGTGGGCGGAGCTGCGTGGTGGGGGCGGAGCTGCATGGTGGGGGCGGGGCTACGTGGTGCCTCTCGTTTGACCGGGACTTGTACCGTCTGAGCTGCACCCGCATGATAAACAGTAGAAGTGGAACGGGAGCGTAACGCAATATGATCCGAAAAGGTCAGTAGATGGAGATGAAGATTATGTTTCCCTTTCTTTCTTTCTTTCTTTCTTTCTTTGTTTTTTTCTTCTTCTTTCTTTGTTTTTTTTCATTCCCTCTTTAATGAAATATATGCAGTAGACAGCTTCAGAGGTCACTGGAACCAGAAAAGCTTTGCACACACAAGAAGGACAGAAAAGTAAGAAAAAATATGCAAAAAAGAAAGAAAGACAGCAAAAGGGAAGCTCTTAATGATGATGCGCATCAGACTGTGGTGCGCTAGGCTAGGCTAACGGCCCTGCCTGTTGTGGGGGCCTATGTGCTCTCATTAACCTGCCGGCTCGTTAGCGCTGACCGCTACGTGTGGGTGATGAGCCCGAGCGCATCAACCCCGACGCGTGTCATGTCAGCGAGCCCCAGTCCTCACTCGAGACGAACCCACCGAGACAACAAGGCAGGTCCACGCCGCAACACCACCCTCTACTGTCTTCCTCTCCAATTAAAGCTGCAACTGTTAATGACTGTAATTAGCTGAGGAAGACCCCTCCCCTCACATGATCCTGGCTTTAAGACATTTTTTGCTGGCAGGTTTTCAGCTAGGAGGAAGATGTGTCCCTGATTTGTGTGGCACAGAATGAGCTTTGAAGCTCGGCATTGATGAGGATGTGAAAGCGTAAATTCAATCGATTGGTTTCCTCATTTCTATATGAACACATACACACACACACACACACACACACACACACACACACACACACACACACACACATATATATATATATGTGTGTGTGTGTGTGTGTGTGTATAATCTCCCATATATTGTCCCATGTATATATATATATATCAGTCACG